>NW_026261572.1:300000-600000 GCF_000165395.2 Babesia bovis T2Bo
TGTACTTATCACATTGTCTATACTCGAAAAGTCCTCAAGTGTAGCGATCACAGTGTAGTCAGATAGGTTTCGCATGGCTATAATTGATATGTGAGGCAAGCGTTGAACGCCAAATTCATAAATGAGTCGACGCATCACAGGACCCTTGCCATACCTCACGTATAAAATGTAGTTTGTATCCTACAAAGATAATAAACAAATAACCCCCCCCAAACCTACCAATATCTCAGTTAGTAACTCGTTTGTAAAGAAATGCTCAGAGGAAAAACGAGTGGTATCGGAATGGAGATATATAGCCAAAAGCTTTCCATTGTGAAATGCGTTAGCCTTCACCTGAAAAATATATAAATATTAGACCGCATTAACATACCGATTGAAATGAACCTTCGTAAAATTGAGGATGTAATTGACCATATTTACTCTCAAAGTACTTTGTAAAAGGAGACGAAGATAATCCAACACAACTTAAACATCGATCAACGCACCAGGTCAATATATAACACAATGCACTGTACAAGCCATATAATACATTAACAATAGTAACATGTACATCCTGTATGCGATAAAGTAACTGCCAAACTAAAGAATATTTCGAACCCATGATGACACTGACACCAATCACAAATTCTCACATCCATAGGTTACACATTAAAATACAAATTGCCGTGGATTATCATAGATGCAAGCACATGTCAATGGGTTTCTAGATTTTATGTACCATTTGCTGTATAATAGTCCCAGAATGCTGTAGAGTCAGCCTGTTGGAGCACTCCTAACAGACAACTTCGAAATACATATTATAAAAATATAATGTTACAGATAAGTATGAAGCATATTTAAAGCAGTATCCCCTGATGTGTTTGCTGATCCTTAAATCAACATGGTACTGTGTGTACCGAACATCACCTTGGAGAACTATGGTAGGGTACTACATAGCATAGATATCATTGTTACCAGCGTAGTGGATATGATAAACATTGAAGCATACATATATATTATATAGATTCGTTCCATCACATAATGGTCCCGTGCAGAATCGATAGCTTGCATTGTGTAAAACTGTATATAGAATATACGGTGATAATCCATCGCTATAGATGCGGTCATGTAGGATCTACCAGAGTTCTTCATTATGGGTGTACGTTCTGAAATAACACCAATATAACGTCAAACTGAATAACGGCCCGTCAGGAAAGATCAATGACTAGATAGTGTCACTTTGGAAAAAGAATAACATGTTTACAGCCTGTATTTGGATCAAGAAGGTCTATTACCAGGTATGTATAGGCACAGTTTCTAGCATCTAGTGATAAAACCATGTGACCTAGTATTACATCATGGACAAATATAGCATGTAGATCCAAAAGTTTATCTAAAGTGGCTACTACAAGGGAAACGTAGATTACAAGTTTCTTATCAAACATTATTAGATTAATACAGTTATAAATCAGGATCACTCCAAGGTGAACTAGGAGATATTTCAAACTTTTCAATGGTAGCTAAAGAACCAAGCGTCCACAAACCATGAATTACATGACCTAATCCCAGTTTTAGTGTGCCAAAACCTTCCTTTCGATTGTTAGCATACTCCCCATTGTAGGTAGATCCATCTTCTTGACAATAAAACGTTGCCCTACCATGACGTTTGTTCATTAACCATTCACCTGCAAAAGTATTAAACTCGGTCATTAATCATACCCTCATAGCGATTCCCGTTTGCATACTCAAAGACACCAAAACCAGTGGCATCATCATCAACCCATGTGCCTATGTGGATAATTAATGTCACACTGTCACTAACCCTTAAATCGATCCCCATTTACATATATTAATTCACCAGTACCATGTTTCTTGGAGTTTTGCCATTCACCAATGTACTTGTCATTGGAGGGATAAATGAAACTGCCATGACCATGAGCTTTGTCATTTACCCAATAACCATCATATTTCTCGCCTGTTGCATATGTAAGCGTCCCATAGCTACATAGATTAAAATCATACTTCGTTGACTAACCCTTCTTTGTGGTCATTCACCCATTCTCCGTCGTACTTGTTACCATTGGGAAAGACATATTGCCCACTTCCATGCATCTTCCCATTGTACCAATCACCTAAATGAATTTAAAGCTACAAAACACGGCATTCTAGGATTATCCACTACTAATAGGACACTGTCCTAAACATACCTTCATAGACGGCACCGTCCGAATATTGATATTTGCCCTTCCCACTCATCGCATTATCAACCCAGTCGCCATCATAGGATTCAAGAACTTCCCCCTTGGGCGACATGTAGTTCAGGATACCTTTACCATGCCGTTTGTCATTTCGCCATTCTCCCACGTAAATATCACCCTCCGCATATTTATATGTTCCTTGTCCATGCATAGCCCCGTCCATCCATTCTCCTTCATATACGTCGCCATTGACATACTTTAGCGTCCCGTAACCATTAATCCGTCCATTATCCCAATGTCCTGGTGAATTATGGAAACTATAAAGATATACTAACCTTCGTATACATTGCCACTTGCGAAGTGGGCTACTCCATGGCCTTTAATTTTATCATCAACCCAATCACCATCATAAACAGCACCATCGGTATAGAAGAACTTGCCTTTGCCTTCTCTCTTACCGTAAACAAAGTTACCCTCGTACCTCTCATTGTCACCATAATAAAATATACCCACTCCATGAAAAAGACCATCTTTAACTTGACCCGTGTAAGAGTTTGCACGTAAATCTGTTTCTGGCACCATGGACAATGGTGCCTGGAACTGCTCCATATAGGATGCTGCCATTCTTGTTCCAGTTGTTTTGCTATCTTTACGCTTCATCTAAATGTCGTATTTAACTAAATGCTATATACGGTGTGAGTTTGTCATGTCATACATTAGACTAAGAATCATTAACTGTTGATTAAAAGTGTTCTACTTACAAAAAGTAAAACCTTATCAGATCATGTACACGTTTTATTGTAATCGTAAACTGTATTGTATAGAATACTTTATATGACTAGAAATTCTAAGCAAAACCAAAAGAAAAGTTCGTAAGGGAAGAATCTTTTGGTATACAGGAAAATGAAGATCATTGGCGAACTATATAGTATCATGATACCTTTTGTATGACATAAGCATACAGTGTTAACATAATGGCACTGTCTAAACGTTTGTACTGTGGATTTCCTAAATCCCATATGATGACGGTATCCAGGGGATAAGGTAACAGCCACTCTGGCATTATATACAACACATTAGATACTAGATTCCACAAATCAGCCCTTTATATACAGCTATATAGATAGCACTGCTCCATATACAACTAGAAGCACTGTAAATGCCTACACACTAGTTATCATTTTACCTGATGTCGAAAACATGGGTAGAACACACATTCTGTAAAATAAGGAATCCACTACCTAACCAATAATTCAAATGGTTATATATTCAAATTCTGTTAATGAACGTATAAAACGAACCCTTAAATCATTGAACTACGATCACAGAATATCCTGTGATCTCATCAAAGATTATGCTGATCTCCAGAATTCATCAACGTTAGTCCACAGTGAACAACTTAACAGTGTATCACAGGAGAGAACATGTATTAAATCTAGAAACTACGGCAAAACAGGTACCAATGTTAATAGAAGTTACACGTTGTACATTATAGGAAGCACTGAGACAACAGATTGAAGCATCACTTCGTGACTCCGTAGGTATCACTATGGCCAATTCTATACTATGTGCACAGGTTGAAGCGACCAAAAGGTTGCAAACATTGATTAGTGAAGTAGGTGGCAACTCACTGTGCACCGGGACATACATAAGTCTCTCGGATGTACTGACGCTCTGGAAGAACGATGTAGCGCTGCGTATCGTCCTGTTTAATCAACTGGTACGTATATGGTATCAGGATGGCTCATTTGTACCAGCGTACGTGTGATGAACAAGATTTTCAACGCCTTTTGCGCATATGGTTAGATAGTCCCTATACAACTAAACTAAAATTTTTAAGCGATTAAAGCATGTTCATACAAAGATGTGTGCAACAGATGGCCAAGCAGCATCGTATTTTTATTTACGCCGGTTCATGAGCTCTGCAATTTTCACTCTACCGCTCGGTTTTTGTTCCCTCGCTCCACGCTCCTTTGTTTGACCAGTGGCTTTAACCGATCGCATGTCTTCTATCTTTTGACGGTTGCGCTCGACCATCTTTTGCTTCATACGTTTAATGTCCTCGACTGTTGCTTTACCGCTCTTTAGCAATGCCTTGATCTTGTTCGTGAATTTACGCTTCTTAGCGGTTCTGCTAAGCTTGTTGCCCTCCGATATGTCCGTGACGTCATTGTGCCGGCTAGCGGGAACCACGTTTATAGGTGCCTCCACAGTAATGGATGCAACGTTCTTATTCTTTTCCGCTTCACTTACACGTTTTGGTACAATGTGGTAGTTGCACAGGGAGTCTAACTTGAACATAATCTTCCCAAAATCTTCAGCTAGCTTCTGTTTATGGGCGTCTAACTTGTCTGTAGCCATAAACATTTCTTGGTAACGTTGAGCATATACATCACCAAGGCCCATTTTGCTTTTGTTAAAATCGATTTCTACCGCTCCCTGATTCATCTTGTTACGCTTTTGCTTAAGCCGCTCAATGGCCTCTAACTGGTCCTCTGGTGCAATCTTTCGCTCTATGTTGTCGAACACCTCCGCTTTTATGCGCTGCTGTATGATAATTTCTATGGGAACATCCTGATTCTCCTCAAGTCCCATGGTATCATCCTCTACAACACCATCCATCTCTCCTGCGGCCTCAGCATGTATAAAGGCGGAATTCTGTGGCAATTCAAGGTCTAGGTCTAACAAACTGTTCCTCGCTCTTTTGCGAGCACTAGCTTCGCCCATTAAACTCCAGTGCTTCTCAGCAATGAGGTCTTTCTCAACTTGCGATATTTGGTCATCGTCGTCGTCAACATCATCCATCTGCCTTTCTCGTTCAGGATCAATGTTGTGATCAAAGTCTACCAACTCCGATTCGTCACGGTCACTATATTCATCCTCAGATTCTCCATCCTCTTCAACTCTCTGGAGCAAAAGCTCCATTTCACGTTCATCCGCATCCAGGCCTTCAAGGTCCCGGGAGCAATGCAGAGCCTCTGCTTCATCACCGTCCTCGCTAGGTTCCTTGAAGAAGTCATCGTACATCATGTCGACAGCCGGTTTCGAATCATCAGATTCTTCACCTAGGGACTCGAAATAGTTAAAGTCATCCTCATCTTCAATTTCGCCATTGGCAAATTCTTCCATCTCTTCCATTTTAAAGAAACGGTCTTTTGTTGCTTTATCACGTTTATCCATACTTGTGTCATCGAGACCATCGTCAGGCGATTCATAATCACTTTCGTCAGATGTGCCAACGTCCTTCGACCCGTCTATTTCATCCTCAGCACTGGCTGTCTCCCAACCGGGTTCACTTTCTTCGTCACTTTGATCATCATCATAGTCTTCCTCTTCTGTATCACTTTCACCCATTGATTCAGAAGAGGAGCTCACGTCCTCCATTCCCCTTTCTAGGGGACTATCATCAACACTGATGTGTGAATTTCGATTACCCTGCTGTTGTAAATCACCACGTCCGCTTTTCAATATTCCACGCGGTTGTGTTTGCAAGACCTTCTCGAGCTTCTCGGTGAGTAGTTTAATGTCACCAGACAACTCAGATTCCAAATATGTCCAAAGGTCATTTACACCAAGAGTCGAAGCAGAGTTGTACACCCTCTTAGAATCTGCTTTAGCCAAAGCCAACGCACGCTTTATAGCAGCGGAACGGGTTGACCGCTTTTTGCCTACTTCATCGGCAATACGGATTCTACGTCGTTTGAGCAAAACAACTCCCTTGAAAAACTCAAGCAATTTGTCACGTAGCATCGATTCACACTGCTTTGTATTATCAAACAGCGTCCACGGCCTTTGGAGCAGTTCACTTGGTGATACGCACGCATCGGTGGAATCAGGTATCTCTGAATTGGACTTCTCCATCGTAATAATAATGTTACCAACTGACTATACAAATGAAAAAACTAGAAAATGGTTGCGATATATACTCTAACGATAAGTGCGTCCCAATCATCTTCTCAAATGTGCCCACGTCCACACCATCTACACATTTGAAACGACACATCTCCACAGCAGCATCAAAGATAATTAGACACTAGATTCTACTGTTCTTGCATGAAATGAGCAAGGTAGGAACTATTGTGATTATCGTAGCTGCTGTATTACCATTTATATACATCCATAATGCTCATTCTATAAGCTTTCCTGTTAATCAAGGGTTTTTGAATAGCGCTTCACGAGTTTTTAGATATCCTAATAGATATAACGACATCATAGAAATTAGCTTACATAATTCGTATGTATCTCCTGTCTATTCGGCACATACTGAGGAACGATCTCACCCAGATTTCACTGACAACGATTTGGATAAGCGTATAAACGAAGCACTAAAACATAATTTTGTAAGACGCCTTGAGAATTCTACAGGCTACATTCCTACGAGCTTTGATATATGTGTTTTGGCAGCTGTACCAGAGTTATTCCATGAAAATTTCAGCATACGTCACGAAAACCATTTGGACACTCTTCTAAATCTACGTAAATTGTATCTACAGAAAGTTGAAGAGGAGAGTCAGTTGTCACAACTGTCTAATCGTCGTTCTGATTTGGCAAAGGATTATCTTACGTCTGGCACCTCCCAGCCGTCGATCAAAGAATCTTCTATAACCCTGCGCAATGAGATAAAATCTCTAGAGGCAAGTATAAGGAAATTGAAAGATGACATTAGGTCCCTAGTGAACAGATTGCCAAACATAGTGTCAGAGGATGTACCCAAGACCGACACCGTAGTGCAGAAAGTATATAGCGGTACTACGAAGGCTAAGGGACAACAAACCACAATCCCACATGATGAGGTTATTGCGCGCTTCAGTGAATTCTTTACTTCAAAATCAACTAAAATTGCAGGTACAGGGTTTTCTGCATTCAGTGGAGATATAAGCCGATTAGAAAGAGCACTGATTAATTTCATGCTTGATACACATCACAAGCTATTTGGTTACAAAGAAGTATCCGTGCCATTTGTTGTCAACAGCTCCACTTTGGAAGCTACAGGCCACCTACAACGATTTGAAAACGATCTTTTCAAACTGGACGATCGTCACCAATGTAGCGGCGATCCCGGTTACTTGATCCCAACAGGAGAAATACCTCTTATATCACTTTTGAGTAACACAAGGCTACAACAAAATAAATTGCCTTTATGGTTAATGGCATACACTCCATGCTTCAGAGCGGAAATACAGGATTACGGTAGAGAAACACGTGGACTTATTCGAAACCACCAATTTGGCAAAGTTGAATTGATCTGCGTATGTGATGCCACTGCGTCAACGGATTTCCATGAACTAATGATATCACATATAGAATTCATATTGGAGTCTTTAGATTTGCCCTACCGCAGGGTACTATTGCCAGCTAACGAACTGGGTTCAACGTCAAACAAAACAATTGACCTTGAAGTATACTTCCCTTCTCTAAGGAAATACATAGAAGTCTCCAGTTGCAGTAACACCTTGGACTACCAATCTAATAAGCTGGGCATATTAACGCGATCAGGCTCAAAGGTGCACTGTATTAACGGTTCTGGACTTGCAATAGGACGTACACTTTCAGCAATATTGGAGAACTACCAAGTTATAAAGGATAGTGGACGTCTGGAGATTGCCATTCCACATATACTTCAACCATATCTGGAAGGCGATCAGTCTTTAGCAGAACCATTGCCATGATGCGGTGGCGCAATTTCAGTACACTCTCCAAAAAGGTTGTAGCGTCTGCCAAAATCAAAACCAACAACCCTGAATTACAAAGTAAAGTGGAAAATGAACTTTTCAGTATAATGCACGAATCGTGGAAGGAAACGCGTACACCGAATGCTCAAAAGTTCGTAACAGGAAGTGTTATCGCTCTGTTGTTTGGTGGAGGAATCGCATCAACACTTGATACTACCCATGAAAGGACTCTATCTAGGTACATTATACTCGGTGAAATACATCTCCTAAGTACATTCTTGTCTTTCACGGTAAGTGAATTTGCGTGTAATTTACTGTACTTAGTGCGGGATGCGTGCAGGTTTGATGCATTACCTGGGTTGCGGCATCGTCCCGGTACGTTGGAACATTATACAACAACATTGACTACAGAGGCGATTTTACTGGGCTCCACACTATATGCAGATATCATCCATATCAGGAGTCCTGGCGGCCGCCTTCGCCTCTGGTATGCAATAGATATATGATATACACAACGTAACAGGAAATGCTGACGTGTCACCTAAAGCTGTTTTGCAGATTCTAGGCGTATGCTTCACCATGTGCGCTGGGAATGAACTATTAGCAGCGAAATTCAATATGTCTCCCCTTTGGTATGTACAGCAATAATACGACCATAAACCTTTTACAGGCTCAGAAAGCACATTATGCATTCATCAGGAGCTACTTTAATAGGTAATACAATAGATATATTTCAACATCGGCCGCAGGTATTCTCCTGCTTCTGCTCTCCGAGTCACACACATCTTCCAAATCACATCGCAATACAACTTCTACTACTGAAGAATAATGTAATAACACATACACATTTTTTATATGTCAATACCATTATGTATGTACCACACTAGTAGTTGGGTGGTGTAGCAAAGGGGATTGCATCCAGTCAAAATGGCATCGACAATATCTGAAGATGCCATATCGACGTGGACAATTCTGTATCCCACCTACTTTGACAAGAAAGCTACAGTTAGTGGCGGCCGCAGGGTTAACAAAACACTTGCGGTAGAGGACCCTTCCGTAGAGGACATACGCATAGTTTGCGAGAAACTGAAGGTTCCATATAAAGTAGAACGTGTAAGTATATATTAATTAATATATTGATCCCTAGCATAAAATATATCCCAGAGATTTTTTGAATCCAGGGCGAATCCGTGTTTATTTTTTGGATCCTAACGCTGAATCCAAGGCTACTACCAGTAAGTAATCGGTTGTTTTATTTACACTTTACTGCAGAAACTGGATTCATCTCTGAAATAGCGCCTTATATCGCTCAAGTGAAGTCTACCCAGAAAAGCGTGGTAAAATCAACTACTAGTAGTAAATCTAGCAAGAAAAAGAAAGGCAAATAACTTGGGGGAACATCCCACATTAATATTACATGTTTATCGTATATATGTTCTACACGATCTTTTTTATCACTTGCTGCTAGCGTTTAGGGACTTCTTCACATCAAAGTTGAACGTCGGGGGGCCAGTTTTGCTTTGCATCGATGCGATGGTGACGGGTGGGTTGGCATCAGTAATATTGCCTATAACAGAGTTTCCAGAATTGCCAATTCCAAGAGTACTATCACCACTCTTGTATGCGTCTATAACCTCGTGCTTTACACATGAAATCCATGAGTGTTGGGATCTGCATTTCATATCAGGTGCACCGAAAATCGACTTGTTGAACTTGCAACCATTGTAGCCATGCTTGCAGTCTTCTATCATGTGGATACCAGTGTAGGAATCCAATGAGTGGTTCATTTCCCACCCAGCGATCAAGAGGGTGCCCACAGGGCATATGTTGTCAGCAGTTGTTTGCGGCAATTTAGAGGAACAGCCCTCGGATAGAGATACGCGAGCCTGGTTTACGATGCTGCCTAGTTCAGGTGCGTTCTTTTCAACACACGCAATCCAAACAGCGTTGTATGGGCTCTTTGGCGAAGCCTGAGTACAGGACTGTTGTCCTGCCCTGCAAGCGTAGCAATCCACAGGTGTAAGCTTAGCACCATCCGGAATTGATAAACCAAAACCGAAAGCAATGGCATATTCATCTGGGCATTGAGCAGTGGCAGCCTCATTGTTGGCAACATTCGTCTCCTGAATCAAAAGTGGAATGGATTCGGAACCACATAGGATCCAAACCCTTCCTTCAGCACCTGGAGGTACGCTAACCATGCACTTCTCTTGGCCAATAGGGCATGGAGTCATGCTAATGGTGTATTGGGGTTTAGAGAACACCGTGGCCCTCGACGAGCTAATCACGACGCTGAAACCCATCATAATAACCTTTCCGTTGGGGCATACAGCACTTCCACCAGTAGTGCCATAGTATGTTACAGGGGTACCATGTCTGGCCAATCCAGCAATACCCATCTTCCTACCTTCGCGGCGGTACAACTCCTCGGGAGATATACCGTAAGCTTCCGAGTAGTATTTCAAGGCAGTGTCAAATGATTTCTTCTTTTCGTGGCCATCAATCAAAGTCTTGATGCTCTCAATATTAACCTTAATAGGCATAGGCTTCCTGTATAAACTCTTGGTCCATTCCAACATGGTGGTCTTGTCCGTACCGTCGGTAGGAACGTCACCACCAATGACAATAACAAGTTTCTCAGTCTGTAAAGAGGAGAAGTTGCTTGAACTCTCCTCCTTCTTCTCATGGCTAAAACCACCACCGACCTTCACAGGTGAAATGGAACCAGATTTAATCATAACGTCGATGTTGTATCCGTCCTTCTGTAGTTTGGCAACATCCTTCTTATCAATTTGAATTTGGTTGGTAACTTTACCTCCAAGATGAATTACAGTAGTGAAATGGGTACCGTACTTCTGGAAAAATTTCATCCAGGGTCTTACAACAGAGGCACACTTTTCGTCCTCTGGGTCATTTCTGTATACTTCCAAGAGACATTCTCCATCATGGAATTTTTCAGGTAATTGACTTACGTCGTATACAAAGGACTCAGTTGGTTCAATGTTCAAAAAATCTTGGATACCAGCAACGTATCTAAGACAGTATGTCTTCAAAATATAATTCTTGGTTTCGTTAGTTGCTAGAGTCCTAACCATGTTTTTGTAACCAGCTGAGGCACTAAAACTAAAGTACAACGGCATGTCAGCAGACATCTTGGCATCTACGGATAGTTCCTTCTTGTAATCATCCATAGTGTTAATGTGATCAACAGATTCAGATTGCCTACAGGATAACTCGGGTCTGATCCATCCACCCTTAGGCTCTTTCATATTAGCACCATCGTTGTTGTAATATTTCTCTGACCAGTCCAACCTAAGCACTGGATGCCTGTATCCTGGGTCAACCATAATAACTGGGTCACCAAGTGGATTACCGTATATGATGTCATAACCAGAACCAAGGTATCTCATGGCCGCAGCCAAACCAGGGTTCAATCTTCCTTCGGCATCAGTGACATCGGTTTCAGGTCTGAACATCCTTTCATAGTAAGATCGGTCGACACTCTCTTTGAGGCGTCTGTTCTCCTCACTGAGTCTCTTGAGCTCGCCTTCTATCTGGTTGTTGCCAAATTTACTATGACCCTTGATGTCAGATGGGAAAATGTTGGAAATCACACCGGGAATGCCATGCTTTCCGAATAGTTTGTCAGAAATCTTCTTGGCTCCCTTTTTAAGTTTTGATTTCGCTGCCTTCTTCAACTTCGACTTAAATCCATCGTCATCATCGTCGTCGTCGTCATCATCATCGTCCTCTTCTTCTTCCTCCTCTTCCTCTTTCTCATCTTCCTCATCCTCTGCGCTATCAAGCGTATCATCTTCTACTTCATTTGCCATGTCGTCGTCATTGATTTCTAAAGCGTCTTCCAACGACTTTCCATCATCTGGCTTGTTTTTACGTGCGCCAGGGTTGACCGGTTTTTCTTTCAAACCGAGAAGAATTTCATCAAGGGTCTGGAATTTTTCGCCCTTACCTTTACCTTTTGAAGCTGCTTTTGGTGTAGGCTCTTTAGCGGCAGCTTCTTCTTCATCAGATGATTCTTCCTTGGTCTCCTTTTCTTCCTCTTCTTCGTCTACATCGTCAAGGTTAAAATCATCATCTTCTTCATTTAAAGACTCCTCTTTTTCAGGAGTTTGGTGATGTGGCTTCACAGTTTGAAATGATTGCTGTGATCCTACATCTTGGTGCTCATCCTCAGTGTCCTCAACTGAAATGCCTGGAGCAGAATCTGGCTGTTCCTTTTTGGACTTCTTGGATTTCCTTCCTAGAAGGGACTTGAATACATTGTCCATATCATGGCTTTTAATGCCTGTCTTCTTAGTCTCTCCATAGCTTGCTAATGTAAATAATGCGATAATAAGTGAAATGTGTCTGAAGAATTTGGCAATCTCCATTTAGTGTGTAGGGAGTTGCATATAACGGCAATCACACCGTTAAAAATAAATCTTATTTAAATGTTATATACTACGTTTAATGAAAAAAGAATCTACTTATTTAGTGTATATACGACAACGTCACATAATTATATGAAAGCTCCACCTGGAATATGCATGGCATGGAATTTATTCCCAAAATTATCAAAAAATATTCTTTATCAAAGCCAGCACCATATATGGAGCGTGATTAAATCACGAAATGACCGTTAATCGGCAACACGGAGGTGAGCACCCGCAAAACAACAACAATGTGTATGCACCCGGTGCAACATCACCGCAATGCATATCAAACATAGAAAAGATTCTTGCTTTAGATTAGTAATATATGAAATATATTTCAAAATGGAACCTAATATACTTTATTATTAACGTATCTAGAGGCAGATAATTGCATTGTAACCGTCGATGGCACGGACCGGACTCCAAGGCATTAACTCGCGCACATGAAACAGGTGCATTGAGCGTTTATGACAATCGTGGTGTTATCGTTATTTTAATAAGCATAATTAAATTTTGTATGGATGCTTTTCATATACAGATTCCCCATCACCCTGATATTAGTCGGTCGACAACCAAGCAACGGTATAGCCACTACTCAAATACTCACTACACATCATCTTAGCACACTTATAATATTCCGGCTGCATCTGTACTAAGCTGATGCGCTGGTTATATATAGTTGAGATGTACCATGTCAGCCGTTAAACACAAGCGGTTTTGGCTGCTGTTGCTAGTTTCCATCGTATCGCTGTGTCTTACTTCTTTAGGCGTATCGCACTGGGTACCTCTTCCAAACCTAACCTTCGAAGATGTGTCCTCATTTTCGCACATTTACGAAGGTGGCATAGCTTGCCTCCAACGGGGTGAGTGTGTGATCTCCCTTTCCGATTTTTTGGTACGTCAATATTACAATGTCTTCATAGATGTGTAGGTAAAAGGTGTATTTTGGATTCCTGTAGAATTCAAACTCAATGTTAATTCCGACGATGTAGCATCGCAAGAATCAACTCTATACCTGGAGATACTCTGCTACGTTTTCAACGTTCTCTTGTTGATAGCAATATATGCGGCTGTTAGCTATATACTGTGGCTGCGCTACGTGAATTTGCTTAGAGACGGAATAAAGCTGCTCTTCAAGACTATACGCCAGGTAGATTGGCATACACCTGTGTATGCTATTACTACGTTATGTAAAACCGTGAGCTACATTATCAGGAATGCGATCTATTATTGGTCACAGACATCACACCGTGATCGTTACTTTATTATCTGTTGTACTGCTCTTATCGCAATCACAGTGTCCATTCGTTTGGGGATTGGACGACGCCGTTTTTGCAATTTACTTCCACTAGGGGTAACATGGTTCGTGTACGTTTACTCTCAGAAGTATTTATCCGGAAGGACGCATCACCTTTTGTTACATTATGTAGGATCATACTATCCACATTTTTGCACCTTGCTGATGTTGCGCCACTGTAGGATGACCTGGCGTCCTCATATTAAGTTTATCGAGATTTTGGGGAGTCATCAACGGATAATAAGTAAGATGTCGTATGTTTTGGATTTGTTCGTTATCCATAACCTCCTTGAAATCTGCTGTAATGTCCCCCTAGTTGGCGGATACATTGTGCGTCACAATCTGGTAGTGCGTATAATGTTTTACACATCTTTGATCATGACTATGCATTGGGGACTGTCGGCGTGGCTATATGAAGATTACCAATTAGGCTTTGTCAAGCCAATAATCGTTGTCACTATCGATAGCGTAACGAATTTCATAGTTGGATGGCCTAACATCATCAGTAGTCGCATACATACAACCAAGAAACATAAAGGATTAACTGAGCTGATATACGATCGTTTAGGAGTTGAACTCAAGTTCTCGCCACCATTTGTATCGCACTTGTTTTCCCGTTTTGCCCCCCTGGCGAAAACATTAAGGTGGATAAAATTAGTACCACATTTGATCGTACTGCTTCTACCGCGAGTAGTGCTAAGTCTATATGTTGCATATTTGACACTTCTGTCACCCTTGATTCGCTACGTCCTGTTACCATACGATAGCCCATTTACATCGCAAATGGTAGTTGCTTTCCATTTCATCATTGCAGACGTCGTACGTTCATTTGCAAGCTTCAGTATATGGGCAATCTGGCCTCTGCGAGGTTTGATGTGCATTTTATTACCAATATTAATGGGTGGAGTTCAACACCTCGTTGAAGATTTAACTCTAGATCGCGATGACCAGAAAAAAACTGATAACTAAATAATCAAACTGTTTATATCTATGGATACCAACTAGCCTAGAATATAATGGTATCATAACCAGTGACCGCGCAACTAACTCCTGGGATCTATTAAACACTAATTCAAGTCTACGGGTTAACGCTAGCACACTGGGTTTAGTAAATGTCATATGATCTATGGCAATCAATAGCTGCGTCCAAATAGCGCCCATCGAGTTGCAGGCTTTCCTGTCCAAAAGCACTTCGTGCCTGGTGGCATCTCAGGCTGATCCAACGGTAAGCATAGGCATTTCATTGAACCAGTTTTACCGTCACTGCCTTCCTGGGATAGACGCTGCGTTTCAGCCTTGATCTCTGACTCAGTTTCAGGGTCTTCACACCTAAGGGCGATTTAGAAGAACTATAAACAAACATACCATGGCACTAAGACAAGCTTCTGACTATTCAACGCCGGCATGACGCCATCAAACTCCATGACCTTCACCACAGACTCGTCCATCTGAGCTTTCGCCCTTTCGTACATCTTGCGCTGGATGTCTTCCAGGGCTTCGCCGATGCTCTGCTCCAAGGTCTCCAGCTTAACGTCTGTTTTGTGGCCATTGTACCTGTAGCACACCCTGCAGCTTTGGGTCTGGATATCACGGGCGCCAATCTCGATCCTCAGTGGCACACCCCGTAGCTCCCAGTGGTTAAACTTGAAGCCCGGGGTGTATCCAACACGATCGTCAAGATGGGTCCTGAACCCTGCCTTCTTCAGTCGAGCATACATGTCTTCGGCTACAGCCATTATGTCCTTTTGCAATTCCTTTTTAGCGATAATAGGTACGATTACAATTTGCACCTTAGAGACTCTCGGGGGAATGACCAATCCCTGATCATCCCCGTGAATCATGATGGATACACCAATGCTCCTCGTGGTGAAGCCCCAACTCGTCTGATGGGCCAACTGCTTGACGCCATTTTCATCTTCAAACACAATGTCAAACATCTTGGCAAAGTTGGTTCCCAGCAAATGGGATGTAGCCGCCTGTATACCCCTTCCACTGCCAGGTATATAGGCTTCTATAGTCATCGTGCTTTTACCACCGGCAAACCTTTCTTCAACACTCTTCTCCCCGGGAATCACCGGAACCGCAAGGAACTCCTCGTAAAACCTCTGGTAGAGTCTGAGCATAGTCATCACTGTGTTCATAGCATCCTCCTCACTTTTGTGAGCTGTGTGCCCCTCCTGCCAAAGAAACTCACGGCTCCTCAAAAACGGAGTGGGCTGTTTAAACTCCCATCTGACAACCGAACACCATTGATTGAGCTTCAACGGAAGGTCACGATGAGATCTGATCCACTTAGAAAACTCCGGGTACATGATAGTCTCACTTGTAGGTCTAATGGCAATCGGTTCCACAAAATCTGAGTCACCGTACTTCGTGACCCACGCCACCTCCGGACTGAACCCTTCAATGTGGTTCTTCTCAGTTTCAAGCTTTTGCTTCGACACGAACATCGGGAAGTAACAATTTTCAACACCTTCCTGCGTGGATGTATACGCTTTTATAACGACCCACCTTTTTTATGTTTTCGTTGAACCACTGCTGGAAGACTTCCCATATGAAGTAGCTGCTGGGCAAGTAAATGTAGCACCCAGATATATCGTAGTACTCCACCATGCCACCTCTAATGATAGCTTGCGTGTACCACTCGGGGAAGTTGGTGTCCTTCTTAACTGTGATGCCAAGGATGTGGCCCTCCTTATCGGCATTCGCTGTTGCAGGCTGACTAACAGCCGGTTGTGCAGCCGATGGCTGCACTTCTGTCTCTTCACCACATGTGGCAACGAATGTTGGTTCGTGGTTATTCTCCCTCAGGAAACGTAACAAATCTTCAGTTGATATGCAGACGCTGGTAGTGTTGTGTAGAGCGTGGGCCATGATTTCCTTCTGCTCCTTGATTCTTTCATCTAGAAGCACCTTCACTTCATTGCTGTACATGTCTAAGCAATTGAAAACAGAACTTACTTCTTGTCGTTGACAACGGCAAATGGGTTGAGATGGCCACGTTTCATCCCAACCATGGCTTCCATACACTCTTCAGGTCCCATGCGTAGGTGCTTAACTTTAACCTGTTTACTAAGGTATTTGAAGTCGATTTTAGTATCCTGGGTAAATGGTAATTAGTATAGAGCAATACCTACGTGAAGTGCCACAAGTAAGTAGTATCTCTTCGATTCATCCTTTAGCCATAAATTCTTAACTATAATATCATATTTCCCTTTGAAATCTGGAATTTCTAGACTCTGCTTCACAGCGATCAGAGGTGGATGGACATATTCCTGAGTGTGTGTTCATAAGTTCGTATTGCCAGACTTACCGTATACATAACGCCTAAGCGTTGAAACATCTTGTAAAGTTCTTCCGTCTTCATTGTGTTCTCCATCTTCACGAAATGTGCACTGGCTATTCGGCTCAAAGGAACTCTATTCCCCATCGTGCCCTAATGTGTACCGCTAACTAACATTACAGTGGTTGGTAATATTAAAATTAGTCTTCTGCTAACCAATCAGCAAATGAGTTGATTCGCTCTCCAGAAATGTTATTTCTAGTGAGCCAGTCACGCAACATCTCGAACTCCATGGTGTCTGAGTGGTAAAGTGCCTCGCACAAATGCGAGAAGAAGTCCAAATCCTTATTCTTCTGTTCACACACTTCTAGGATTCCTTTGTAGTACTCTTCCTCAGCAATTTGGTGTTCAAATGAGTCCAATAGCTCCTTTAATCGCGATGTTTCCATCAGTTCCCGAAGGTCAGCTTCATTGGACTGGTCGACGATCCATTCCAACGCATCTCTGAATGCTACCTTCACCATTTGGTCCTTTTGAAGGTTGTGGCTAATCTTCAAGCTTTTTATTTCCAGCACCTTATTGGAGAGCTGTGTTGGTGCCTTTAGGCAGTCAAGCACCAGGGATTGCAATTCAGTGGCGATGTCTGGGTCCATATCATGATCGCTCAAATCACCCGATGGCTCTGAAATCTCCGATACGTCGTCACTCTCAGATGAAGCATAGGATTCGTCATCATCCGCTTGATCGAAGTCCGAATCTTCATCATCACTTCCGGAATCTGTGGGTCCCGATGGGATACCGAACTTTACGATGTCGTAAAAGGACTTTCCAATGATAGTGTCTTCTACGTTCCCAAACGCTGATATGGGCCATATGTAGTTGCCTGGATCGGTGCATTCCACGGCATTGTCATTGGTGAGGTCAATGTACCTGGATTGCATCCTCGATATCCGAAGCGTGCCATCCAACCCAGAAAGCGATTTGTTAGTTATATTAACACCGGAACATACGATGGATCCCGGTGGAATCACAACTGAATCATCGATGGTAACGTTGTTCATGATGATAGAGTCCCTTACTGCGCAATTGGAACCTATAGTGACTTCGTCAAAAATAATGCAACGGTCAACTGTGCTGTTGTGGCCTATCTTGAACCCCTTCCCTACGATACTGTTGTGTACTGACGACAGCATGGCTTGGTCTGCAGCAAGTGGAGGCACTATTCCGCTTCCATTGCAAAACAAGGATTTATCATGTACAATTGGTCCACAGTGGGATTCATGTGTATTATAAACTTTTACCGATGGCTTTGCATCGGTATTGAAACGCCTGATGTACTCCATATAGAGAGTGTAATAGTCCTTAGGTGTCTGTATTCTCAGAGCTGGAGGATAACTGGGGAACATAAGGTCAGATTGCATCACTGTTATATACACTTCATCACTTTTGAATTCCCTAGTAAGGCAGTCTTTTATGTAATCTTCCATATGTACATGCTCATACCAGTTGGTAAAGTGTTCAGCAACCTGTTTTCTGCAAATGTATATCCCCGTTTCACAAAGGTCGTATCTAGAAAACATCGTCGAGTCACCCTTTAACTTTTGTATCAAATTAATGTCTAATCTTAATGAATTGGCCCTAGGGCGATATGCCACGATCTCTGATTTTCTGTCGACTAGCACAATGCAATCGTCTGTAGCTTTGCTGAACCTGTATAACATTAGTGTAGCGCAAATAGCCACCTACAGTCTATTTTTCCCATCCTCAAAGTATAACACGCTCATGGAGTAGTTAAGGCGTTCAGCTTTCCTAGTATGATGTAACTCAATGGCTTCAGACAGTGGAATCGTGAGAAGACAAACCCAGTACATCTGTGCAAACATTATATATTATAGAACACACATACCAAAATAAACTCTTCCAAACCATCTCTGACCACTATGAGCTCCCTCAATACGTTACCTGGCAAGATTTTGTCTACATTGATACCCAGCACATTGATATCAATGTGTCCCTGCCTTTTGCCAAATGTATACCTCTTTTTATATTGATCAAGAGTAGCAACCTTGTGCTTAGTTGTTACCAAAGTGACATGATTAATACCACTCTCGTAAAGATTCTCCAGTGTTTCCTGGAATATCGCCTTTTCGCCTATGTACAGATCGCAGACATTCACAGCAGAAGAGAGTGGTTCAAACGCCAGCACGTCTTCCGTGACGAGCATAAAAACCTCCATTATATATTATTGTTTAATAATGACGTTTTCACCGCACACCTAAGAGTATGTCGCGCGGTATTATATGTGGACATTCTACGTGTGTTAAATACGATAATATGTTACATTAATTGTATTGTTACTGGCATGATAATTACATTCCATTTGCTTTGGTATTCAAGCCCTTCCAGTGGCACTGGGTAGCTCGAGCCAAGATGGTTTATTATCAACCTCCATGGGTGCTTCCATAGCGTATGGTCGGCATTTGGCCACCTCCTTGGCCAAGTCGTCTTGACAAGCGGCCATTTTTTTCTCCAAATTGGCGCAAATAGTCTCGATGTACTCTCCACCAGTGAGCCTGAAGCATAGATATTGCCATGATCACTGTCTTCCACAGTTTAACGCTTGTATAAACACACATTGTAGCAACTTACCTATTATATTCTGTGCATTCCTCACGATACTGCTTAGCATAATAGAAGCATGACCAATCTGCAGAATCTCTGAGCATGGTCTCCACATTTGTTGCTAAATTCGCGCTTTGAATTTGATTTATTACTTTCCTTCCCATGAAATTAGTCATTACTGTACCAAAAAGTGTTGCGATGACCAGTCGTGCCCTGGTAGGCGTCGACGAGAATAGCTGTTTAAAAGACGTCCTCCTTCTCATCATTACATCTTAGCTATTCCCTAAATGAAAATATGAAACACAATACATCTTTTGTTGAGATAATACACAAAAAATGTAATTTTCATCACAGTTGCTGCACCTGCCTAGAACTTAAGGTGGTCTGGGGTGTGTCGTCATTATTGGTTCATTTTCCGTACACCGGCGTGGACTTCTATGGCTATTTCCGTTGGACTTTCTTATACGTAGAGCATGGGAGTCCATAATGGGCGGATGTGTTGGGTTTTACTCTCGTCTCTGGCAATAATTGTCCTAGGAGTCTTTGGCACAGGCGTGACGCTCTTTTTCTTGAACGTTAACAACAAAAGCACATTTAAACCATATGCATCCGACCGTTTTATGCTCCCATTTCCACCACTGTTTGATGAATTCGAGCTCGATGGCCAGTTATCTCTTAAATCACCCGTGTCTAAGTCTCGTGGTAACGCGGAGGTCTGTTATCGCCGCGTAGCTCCAGAGTATGAGACATACATCTCAGGACGCAATGGTGTATTCGAGTATGTATCGCCTAAAAAGTAAGTAAGACAATGTGTAATGTATCATGTCCCAGATTCACCGTTGACGGTGAGATGCCACCTGGGTGGCTTTCGTATACCATGTTAGATGCTGCCGTCATGGTCATACTCGATGGAGCTCGAGCTGACTATGGTTTATTCGATCCTACATTGAAGCCTAATGAGCCTCGAGCGGTATTCACCAACCATATGCCCGTGTACCACGAATACCTAACGGCCCCTGAAACGCGGAACCATACTCGCTTTTTCCGTTTTGAGGCGCCAACGCCCACATTTACTGTGTTTTCATTGAAATGTGTATTTACAGGCGAGACTAGGCGCGGTAACATGGTAAGGTCTATCTACTGGGAATCCATGTCTCGCAGATGGCTCAATCAACATCTGTCCAACATTTGGGATTAGATAACATGGGCTACCAGATCTATGCGAATGGTTCATCGGTATGTACACTAGGTTAGTTAACTATGAAACTACAACACTATTCCTAGGTGACATTATTGCTTACAAATTCATGGGCCCCGATCGAGTGTTTTTGAATTATACTGGCCATGGCACGGATATATTCGATATGGAACGCCCCGATTCGTTTGTCACGGAACATTATAAGGAATGTATAACACAATGTGACCTAAGCTTCTTGCACCTGCTGGCTATCGACCACTTGGGTCACGCAGGTAAACGTTTAACCCCTGCAATGACCTATTATATGGACGATTACGATGCATTCATGCGCAAGGTAATCTCAGAAGCAAGTTATAGAAAAAATAGTATGATTTTCATTTTAGGGGATCATGGTCAAAAGACCAACGGATCACATGGTGGTGGCACCAAAGAAGAGGTTGATTCCTTTTTGTTCGTAAAATCTGATCTTGAGATGCCAAAGAGCTCCCAAGATCACTCTGATCTGAACGATGCGCCTAGGGGCTATGCTACAGACCATAACGTGCTGAATGGAAACGTATCCCTTAGTTACCCTATTAACAAGTCAGCTCACGTCAACCTGGCTGTGACAATCAGCCTACTAATGAACAAGCCAATACCATTCCATACTGAAGGCGTTTTGATAAAGGATATTGTTCCTTTAATCAAAGACACCCGGGGTAATGTCAATAAACTTCTGTCGATGAAATACGTTGCCCAGCTGCTCCATCTGGTGGCTCACCAGATGCTGCGTACCATAGACACAACCGTATCCAAAGAAGATAAGGTAAAATATGAGCGAATGTACGCTGCCATTACCCAAGAACGTATGGCACTATCTCATTACTACAGCTTCGTCCGTAGCATGGGACGAGAACAAGTAGCTCCTGCTGTTATGCTGGATATAGTCAGCAACTACGCCGCGCAATGCGAGCGCTTAGTAAAAGCTTCAAGTAAACTTCTGAAGGTCACGAACATGGCGATGACACCTGAATTCATAGTCTCGGCTATCATGTTAATGGCGTTGGCATGGATCCTCAGTATATACTTGGCCCTGGCTCTATACCATCTCAACTGTGTGTCCAAGCTTTCAGGGACGGAGTTAGCACTGATTGAATCGCAAGGTCATCTTTCCATCAACCCAATATTGCTGCGTGTTTATTTGAAATCCATTGCTGCCATGATCACGGCGGCGGTTATCGTCATTTACATGGAGTACTTTGGAACAACGGACAGCAATCCAACTACGAGAAACCATAAGGCTACTATTAACTTTTTCAAATGGATATTACGTCCTTTTGAAAGATACTGCGGTATTGAGAACCAGCCACCAATTTTCTATTTTCTGGTCTACTTGCTGATTACCTTCGTATGGCTGTTTCTGTTTGACATACCCTTTTTGCTACGACGCTTAGCAGTGGTATACCGCAATTACATGGTATACGACACTACGCTACCACAGGGTAATTTTAATACAAATGTATCCCGGTTCCTGTCGAATGTTTCACTGGGAAACACTGTATGGATGATAGTGACCCTGTATGTGGTACTAGTTGTAAAGACACTAGTATCTCAATGTGCCATACTGTCTCACGACACCCTCCTGCGTCATGTTGTTGTATTTTGTTTGTATTTATCAGTGTTTCCCGGTATCAAACGCATGGGCTCCCTAGCTGTTGACTCGGCATACCTGAACTTTGGAATGGTTTGCTTAGTGGTAAAGATATGCTATTTGATCCACTATTTCGTACCTGCACGCGATATTGGAGGTATGTTACCTGATTGGTACGTCAAAGTAAACATCTTCCTGCGCACTTTTGAGACTGGTGCCACGGCACTAACTATATTTTTCGCAGCACTGGTATATCTGTTAAGCAGATCCAAGGATCCACGTGCAATCATTGTAACCCCTACATTCAGGAAGGAGTTATACACTACACCAACAAACAATGTAGTTTTTTATGTCATATGGTCCATACAGTACGTCGTGCTGTTGTTCCATTATGCGGTCAAATGCGAAAGGCATTTGTTTTGGGGGCCTTTAATAAATTGGCTCAGTATGAAGTTAGTAAATGCCCGGAATGTCGTCGTCGCTAAAACTATTCTAGGAGTATACAGTGCAAGGACATTTGCCACAGTGGTTCTTTTCGTATGGATCATATTTGCCTGCAATCCGTGGTCAATGCTCTACTCAAGCAAAGAATCGCGGCACTACCGATCGACAAGACTTTTCTGGTGCATTGTTAATATGCTATGGTCTACGTTCCTACTTAACGGACCGGTGAAGTCCATGGGCACACTTATGTTCGCCCTCATTCTCTATAATGTTGTGGCATTGCTGGTGAAGCTACAGGTTCGAACTCGAGCGACATATGTTCTCGTGATTCTGGTCACCTGTGATCTAATGTACTTTGTAGCAGGACACCAGGATTCTGTATTCGAGCTCGACTTTGATTCAGCCTTTCTTTTTTTCGATGAATACAAGGGCTATTTAAGCGAAGTGCCTGTGTTATTTGCATTCGCTATTTTTAATGCCACCGCTATATTTACATTGTATTACGCTTTTGTCCTTTTGAGTGAGCGTGATTACGTACTCCCCAAATCAGATATTTCTGGTGAACACAAGCCTGGTACCACAGATATTAAAGCTAAACAAAGTATTAACTTGAGGTCATGGGTATCATCTGATCTTTCCACCGTTGTTGCAGGGTGGGTTCAACTTCAATGTTTTATACAGTATGCAGGTACACGTTTATGGCCAGCACACATATGCTGTTCGTATTGTCAGTCCTATATTCCCTATCTGAAAACATGTGCGTAAGTGTTTAGTATTACCTTGTCCATGTTCTCCGTAGGCCATCACTGATTTCGTCCCAAAGGGAGTGTTCAGCGTAGGGAAGACTGTCATTAATATGTGGACGTTTTGGGTCATACACGCTGCATCCTCATTTATATGAGCGATTGCAACACGGATACTTCCGCCTGCTGGCGCTCCTCCTCTATTAATGTAATAGTCAGCAACGCTGCGAACGAGTGGAAAGGGTCCGGATTGCCGGGCTCGCCCTCGTCACACGGATACGGTGCAATGCCACCGGATGAAGTTTGACATCTTTCAATAAATCTAATCATCTCACGTCCCCTGAGTATTTGCGAATTGACACCAAACTTGTTCAATAGACTAAGAGTGGCGAGTAACCAAAATGAGTAACATACGTCCTCAGCCTTGCCTACACGACCTGAAACGCCTCCAAATGCCGTGAGCCTCTTCAGCAACCAGCTACATTAATATTAGGCATGCTTTTCAATCTAATTTGCATGTGTTCACATTGGGGGTAAAATATGCACGAAATGGCCCATATGATCACTATCATGTATTCCCATCCAAAGAAAACAAATAAATATTAAGTCAACTACATAGATTATTCAACGTAAATATAAGGAACGCTGGTATGAATAGTGCTCAACGGAGATTATGACCTACCTTTTTAGCTTAACCAAAAGATACCTAGGAACAGTAGTCATGGTCTCAGTCACAGTAAAGATAGCTATAGCGCAGAAGGCAGCACCGCAGTGACTCTCAGAATTAGGGGATAACCCTACTCCCCCGTCATCATTGAAGTGCTTAATCACATTTGCAACCACTTCGTCAACGTGAATCCATTCTGCAATCTTCATGCGATAGTATGCATTTTGGTAACCGGATATCCTGAGGGATATAGATGTAGATAACACTGCAGAGGTTGTGTGACGTATGTCCGCGTTTTCTGTCACTAAGGGCATCAATGATTTCTTATAATATCCCATTCGGGGAACATATAGCAAACTTATATAGGAGAGTAGTTCCTCAGTTTGGTATATCCAGCTCATATGCTTGAGAAAGCCCAAACTTGATTTAATGTTAAGGTAGTCACCGATTAGACGATACGTGTTTATAGCCATAAGGGTACTACTAATGTTGGCAGTGAACCTGCGTCTGTCATCAGAGTTAGCAAATCCCAAGAATGTATAGTCCTGATATACGAATTCCCTTTGACATGATTTGAGGAATCGTAAAATCGTATCCACATCTTTGCCTTCAAGCAAGGTAGTGTCCAAGTCCGCGACTAGCATCCCCCTAGTGGGCATGCCCAGCAAACGCAAATCAGCAAATTGATTAGGTGGGTCAGAAGTGTCTCGCATAGTAGATTGCTCAGGTACACCATCTGAGTGAAACCCACTGTAGTTAACGCTGTCGTAGACATCATCACATTCCTCGTCGTCGCTGGAATCCGTATCTGCATTTTCCTGGACATTAATGCGTTCCAATTGCTCGTTCGTTGCTATACCAAATGTTTTATGTAACAAATGCAAAGCAAAGAATGCCCAATACATACCCTTGAGCAACTGTGCCTCATGGTTTCTCCTACGCTTCAGGATCTCTCTGGGCATTACCTCTGTGTCCTGCACAAAGACCATGCCCTGATGGAAGAATTCGACAAAATACGAATGTATTCCCTTGAGTATCTTGTCCCTACGTTCGTCATCCATCTCTTGTTGTGGTTATTAACGTATTTCAATGGGATAGATCCGGCCCCAATATGTAAGAAGTACCATTCCCCCTTTATATAAGCTGATCGGCTAAAAGCAATGCAAGAATCAATAAGTACTTGTATTGGGCACTACAAAACAATTGTTAAATGATAATCTGCACAAGAAACTAGCATTAATGGTTGTTCTGCATTCAAAATAAAGATTGCAATGATAGCAGCCAAAAGATTCTCATCCAATCCAAAGCCTTGGCTTTTCTACATGCTTCTTATTATATACTTTTCAAACCCTTTTCGATTGAAAAGTATGACAAACCTGAAGTGCAAATCGTTGGTGCATTTCTCAACAACGACAAACACAACTCCCGAATGGTGGCATCACCAAGTATATCATTCATATGCACATCGAGCACTATGTTCCATTATTCACCTTGCTATGGTCGTAGGATTCAACACAAATAGCAATATCCGCAAATTTTGCGACGTTTTAACCCTTTCTTAACTTTGTAGGTTACTAATAATTGCACAGATATCATTCAAACAATATTTGTGTTTGCAAACTACAAAAATGGTGGAACGGTTGTAGATATTATTTTATAAAATTGCTAAAATGCCCAGCGCGGCTCCGAGCAAAGTTAGCCGCAGTTAATGTCGGGAGATCCCCCTGAATCACCGTCGCATTTTTTCATTCCAAAAAGAGTTCTGCCAATGCAAAAGTTTCTAAATGAAAATTGTTACACTATAGATTGAAGAAGAAATACATTAGGAAAACAGAGATGCACAGTGTGCGCCAACAACTGTTCACTGCCTTCTGTCTACTGCCTTGGTTAGTACTTGCTTCAAGGGAACGTAAGTTCATATCAGCAGCTTCTACATAAGTGTGTACAGCAAAGAAGGGCTTGAATATTGATGTGACTTATGGAGGCAACGAATTAATAGGCCAGTTGGCTGGTGCGCCGTTGTCAGGTGTGTTGGTGTGTCACGGATGTTGTCATTTGCGGTAGGACTTTTGCCAGTATCGTTGCCAGTACCCTATGTGGATATTCGACCAAATGAGTTGGAAAGTGTGAATCGATTCGCTGAGATAGCGCTGGTAAGTTCGTGTCTAGTTCTGATTATAATGACACAGGAAAATGAGGCCGTTAACCCAGGTAATTGCTCTTCTCATGGAGTAAATAGGTGTTATCAGTTATGCATGATGAATACTATCGGGTGCTCAAGGATTTGGGTGAACTTACGCCAGAAGAACTCTTATCGGATTTAATTGCCCAAAACAACACACTAGAGGCCTTAAAAGCTGAGCTTGGCGCAGAGGAGTAAGCTGCAACATTTGGAATTAATACACAGTAGGCGCATTGCACGCATGGAGCTCTCTGGACGTACAGTAACTCCGCAAGTATCACTACCAGTGTCTTACCCCGTCTCTATTAACCCAAGTACTATGCCAAGTTACTTTTGACACATAAAACATCGCATTAGGGACGAACACAAACAATATGTAATTTTTAAAAATTTACATCACAATTACAACTACGATGCCCTATAAGCAACAGTCATCATGGTCAATGAGGCGCTGGAACGTGCCCATCCACGTAAAAGTTTCTAGTTATCTTAGGTAGACGAACACGTATGCCTTCGTGAGAGGGGCATAGCTTTATCTGACATCCCAACCTGGATCTAAAGGAGAGTCACACATAATAAAAAGCAACATACGTATTAGTTAGACACGGGGCAAGATCTAACATGTCAAGCTCTTCTTCTTCTGGCTCCGGAAGCGCGTCATAGGTTTCCTGGTCAAATATAACATGGCAAGTAGAGCACGCCATGCAGCCATCACACGCACCTAATATGTCTGAAAAAGAACCACGCGCCATACCTTCTAATTCAACGTTATACTGATGCGCAGCTTCGAGTATAGTAGTACCAACTGGTACAGTGGCTTCTATTTCACAGTCGTCAGCATTGATGAAGACAAAAGTGACACTGAATAAGATGTAGACAGCATCATGGAAGGTTACCTGTCTCCATTTTGTTTTGCGATGTTGGTGCTGAAAAACCTCCTTGTGTTGTAAGAGTTGTAATTATAAAAAGTCTGTATATTGTATCGAGTTGAATAACACCTCAGTCGCAGCAGTGCTGATAGAAGGTACCTCATGGTAGATTCCTAAGCCAGTTGAATACTAAAAGGACCCACTCATGAGTAATTACATGCATTCATATTATTTTAATAAAGTAAATTTTATTGGTGTTAAACTAAAATCCTGATGTGTAACCACCTATAATAATAATTAAATATCATTAATGGTTGGGTGAGCCGATGTACACCTTCTGGAGTTACTGTATTTACTAACAACGAAACAGGTATTATGTCATTATATTTCGTCCACTTATGCTGCACATAGCGCGGACCGTCGGCGGGACGGTGTTCACGCGACGTTTTGTGAACCGTGCGGTGACATTCACTCTTGGCTTTATTACATCGTATGCATTTACCAACCCTGATCTGGATCGAGTGTGGGAGGTCCCGCCAGCATTTATTCAGAGAGATTACGCGTTTCTCTCCTTCTACGAAGTTGAAGAAAAAAACCGAGAGGAATTCGAAAAGAACATTAAGTGTCTGACTCGATATCTGCAAACCCAGGAAGGTAGGTCAATGAATATTTAAATGCCAGCATATAGCTAAAGTTAATGCCAATTGTTAACTACATGAACTCTATAGTCACTAGTATAACACATGTCATCACACACAGGCTATGGCAACACTCAGCTCGTAAGAATAGATAAAAAGGAGAATGGCGGGCCCCTAGATAAGTACCAGTACGTAGGAGTGCAGACCTGGTTCAGCCCGGATCTGATGAAGAAAGCAGTGAGCCTTTCATTCTCTCAAAGAATGATTTCCAAGCTGCCATTGATGTCTCCTTTTAAAAGTATAATGTACAAAATTGTAGTGGATGACCGTGATTTCGTACACAATGGCTAAAATCAGTCTTTTATGAAGGGTAGTTATGCCACATTGGAGCGATACAAAAGGGGCTCATGTGCATTTTTTGAAGGCGTATCTTTAAAACTGTATGAAATATAATAAAATATAAATACGGTGATATTCTTCAGTTGATACCTATGATGTGTTTTGTTCTTTTGTTGTAGACAGTCAGCGTCCACCCCCTGGACAGAAGTTTGTCGTGCCACTGTGCTCTATGTTCAACATCATGCTGGATTGACGAAATTGCAACTATAAAAAATATAAGATGCGCGTGTTTACCACGTCGCTTATTACTTGGCTTTATGCTTGGTGTCTCTATTATCCTGCCAAATGTTCCACATCGCATGATTTTACACAACTGCAAAATCAAGCAAGAGTGTCAAAAACTGACGAATCGCAAGACGATATTGATGACAACGAATTTGAAAACTTTGATGACGAAGACGAGCAAAATGTATGTGTAAATAGGATTCCCTAAGGGTGACACCATGCGCTAATCGCATTTTAAAGATCTGGTGGATAGTTTTGTAGCGTAGACACTATTTTACACTTTTCAATAATATATAGGAAACTGAAGATTACACTACAGATGATATAAAACAAGAGGTAGGCGTTCATAACAATGTTTCAACATATTGCAGCTGGATTCATCGGAAAAGAGGTACTTATCGCGCAAACGGTAGTTATAAATGTGTCAACAGGTTAGAGAAAAGTGAAAAGGAGCTAGAAGATGTAGAAGGTAGGTTACAGTAGTAGCGTGTGTAAGGTGTGCAGACGACAGCCTTAAAGAGGATCTCGATGAAGTAAGACATCGCTTGCGCTGCATAAATTGTGAACAGGAGGAAAGTGAAGTTGATTTTGCTAAATCCAAGAACGAAATTAGAAAGGGAGGAGAAGATGTTGATGTAGGTTGTGCAAATATCTGTAGTAAGGGTGTGAACAGGACGTTGCAAAAGCGAGGATACGCGATTTGATGGATGAACTAGTTAAGGCATCCATTGAACTGCAAGAAATAAACCGAGCCTTAGATGAATTGTAACATATCACGCAAACCACACAACATATGATTTGGCACGACTCGTCAATGCCGCGCTACCATAGATATAGGGTCTTTAATTCACATGTGCGCATTATTTTTATACAATAGGTGACCATACATATTTTATGTGTGTGTTCTCACCATGAAGCCTGTTGGTATGAATGATTTTGGCTTCGGTAAAAATGGCGAAGGGCTTGCGTGGTTCGACCACGAAATGCCATTGTCTAAGCTCCCATTCTGGAGCACGTTTATAGGTTGCATACTAGGCGGTATGATTGGTATTGCATGTTCTCTAATAGTGAATTGTGCTCTCGTAGAAATATCAACATCACCCTTCTTCACGCTGGTGTGTTTGTTGTTCTGATGTCTAAATTGTGTCGCAGTATTTTGCGTTTACCTTTCTGGTCATTGGCTTCGTTATACTATGGCGTTTGAATGTGGCTACTACTGATGGAGATAATAGTCATCGCCAATATCTGCGATACTTCGGTCTAATGGTAAGTTTGTCTACTGTTTATGAGATTAGACGCAGATCGTTGCGAGCGGAATAGTTTGCTTTTTTCTAAGACAAAGTTGGTTCACTCGATCGCCATTCATACTGAAGGTTTCGATATACACGCTGCTAGGGGTGTCAATCTCTTTTGCCCTTACGTTTACCATCGTTGATTTGGTAAACTACTTCATGTCTATGTTCGAGACATCTATCGCTCGCCCTTTGGTCGAAACTAAATCGCAGGTTTTTGTAATATTAGTGATCACGTGCACCATGGGTGGTATATTTGGCTTCATGTTCGGGTTCATGAACATAGAGGACGAGGCTGAATATCATATCAGATTGGCCCTTGTCAAGGAAGAAGCATACACTTGGCCAATAGGTGCCATATTAGGTACCATGGTATGTGTTGAGTAATCATTTACAAATGTTGTCTATAGGCGGGGTTTTTCAACAACTATCTGCGCCAACAAGAGTTCTGGCGCTTCAACCGTGATAACGCATATAATGTGGAAATTTAACTTATAACTATTAAAAGTGTGTATCCGGTATACCCATTGTAATCGCCGCGTTAATCCCTTGTCTAGGGGTACCTTTTGTAGCATATCTATCAATTCAAAATCTGTACACATTAACTTAAAACGTATATTTATGTACGAGTGAGGATCATCAATACCATCCGTACTCACTAATATACCGACGATTCGTGTAATGGGTACACTTCAAGTGATAACAAACAAGAATCCGGCAGAGCGGAAGCGAAATACCTGGACATCATTACCTAGGTTATATGAACGTAGCTCATTTTATACCTCTGTAAGAGGATACACGTAGCTACAGAGGTACGTCAATAAATGTTTCAAGCTTTAGGCTCATCACTGTGTCGTAACGTATTGGTTCAGGATTAGGAAAGACCTCAAGCATTTCCAATTTTTATCACTTTTACATTGAACATGATACGGCGTATAATAGAAACGCCAAAATCCGTTGTCGTATTGTGCTGCCACGATAGCACATGTACTTCTACATTGCCAACAGAATATACAATTATGAGAGACTCCCAAATAAAAGAGTGTTGACCAGCATGTGTACGAAAACAGAGAATTCAAAATAAAAGAGTGGGAATAAGCCACATATAATCTGTAACTGGGCTCTAAACACCCCAAACAAATTGGCAATCGTTATGTTACACTGACATAGACCTACGTAACAGTTATATCTAAATGAACATACGTGCAAGAGAAAACAAGTGGTACTAAAATTTTACTTCTATACATTAACGCTGTCAATTACTTCCCACCAAAAAACTCTAGTATCCCTCTCCCCTTCTTCTTTCCCACCATCAGTACCTCCCATGGACTCAGACTGCCCTTCCTGAACCATCCCCTACAATGCGACCTCATATGCGTCCAGTCCAGTGGCCATATGGCACCAAAGGCAAGATATAGTACCGCCACGAGCCAGGCCAGGGTCAGTACAAAGATCCAGGGAAGCCTAGTGGTGTAGATGAGTTGGTTGATTTCATTAATGAGGTTTTTGAAGTGAGTGTTTTCTTCGTCCTTGATAATGGCATCCAGCTGTTTCAGGAATTTGTGGCACTTTCTTTTATCAGGACCCAATGACCACGATGCACTACCTATAGACTCTACATCACCATACCCAAAGCCATACTTGTACAACACCGGTAGTACCCCGGTACATGATACCACAGAGTCGCAGCAGCATGTATTACTATTTCCATGGGTTCCACTGGTGCATGTACCATTGCCACATCCACCAGCTCCTCCGGCACCTACTACACCATGAATCCATATGACACTGTCGCGCCGAAGGCGCCTCCATCTCCATTGGCGCGCCCATATATAACACTAGGACTTACCCTTACACTCTGAATCCTTACAACTAATATCCTGAAACTCCCCTTTCAACCCCTCTAGTCCTGTCTTGAACTCCCCTATCAAATAGACCAACCATGACAGGTAGGTCCCGGCCATCGCTGGACTCAACTGGCCATACTGCTGGCCACTAAGGGGTGATAAGTATTGACAGCAATTGTTGTCCGTGTTACTGTTATTGTTACATCCATATAGGGTCTTTAGGGAGCCTGTCGTAACGCCACTGTGGCTGCCTGGCTGGCATGCACCATCTTTGTTCCACCACTGGAGTGCCTTGACCACTTTATCATTACCACTACCCAGCATATCCAATCTAACAGCTTTTAGTTCCTTTGTTAGCTTCTCATACACTCCCTCTCCAACACCACTCTTGTTTCCCCCAATATAGACTATATAGTAATAGAACCCAAAGAGGTCACCCAGTGTCCGTGGCACCGTGGGAGTAATACATGCCAGTAGCCTCAGGAGTACCACTAGGGTGCCACTAGGGCACTTTCCTGGGTCACAGTAGTACTCCAGGAGAAGCGCTAGTGTATTACCAGTGCAGTGGGCGGGATACTTGCCATTGCCTACTACAGGATGAGTCCATGTGACTACCAAGGCGCCCTTATAGAACTAGGGTGGGACGTACCTTGTTGTTGTGTCAGTTGCGCTGTCTTATGGGTACCCTGGGTTAAATCTGTGCATACCATGAGTCACTATTGGTTACTGTGGCGCCCAGGGAGTGCCCCTAGGATATATACAGTGCCTTAGGGGTTCCATACAGTACTGTGACGTACCTTTGAAGTGGTTTTCTCTGACTTGACCATCGCTAGTGCTACCACTAGCCTCTGCTTGCCATCCCATTGGGACGGGACAATGTATGGGTGGTTTGCCAAAGTGTGGAGGTTGAATAGTATCCTTGGATTCAATGTGCTCCTCAATTTCGGGATATTTATTCACACTTTTGCCTACTGTTACTCCGCATCTCAGTGGTCCTAATCCATCACACAGGAATGCCATCAATGGCGAGGATGGACTAGGGATCGTCTTGCACTGACAACCTTGCCCATTACCACCTATTACATTATATCATTCTCGTCTATACCACCCACCTGTACTGCTAGCAGAACACAACCAAGTGCTGGCACTCCACTTGACATCCTTACCATACCTACAACTTTTCCAGCCCAGCACTGCCTTGTTGTCCACCACCCCTACTCCACACTGCTTCCTCAGGAAATAGAGCTGGTAGAAGCAGTGGTAGACATATATCCTCAGTTGGTCCAGGCACTGGGCGGGAGAAAGGTCCATCTGGAAGCCAAAGAGCCCATTGGCGTACATCCCATGGAGGGGGCCTACACATAGTGTTAGGGAGTGTTAGACAGTGACTGAGTGGTACTAATGGGTGCCACTGTGAGTACTAGTATAGTACTATCTCTACTAGGGTACTTACCAAAATCCTTTACTGCCAGGTGGTACCCGCCGTAGCAGACCTCACCGGCCTGAAGGGGTTGTCCGGTGGGAGCTGCCGGTGCCGTTACCGTTGTCTTGTCTTTATCATCAAGGGTACATCTATAATTACGGTCTTTACTATGCTTGGGACACCTCTTGTCATTACCATTATTCTGATTAGGACTACCGCCTTGGTTGTTGCCATTACTGTTACCACCACTACTACCTACTACACCATTAGTCCACATGACTACCCCTAGGGCACTGTTGCGCCCCTATATATCACTGTCTATGTCACTCACCTGTCGCAGGAGTGTCATTGCCACTGGTGGCTATGGTCCCCTGGATACCGATGAGGACCAGTGGGCAGTAGCCACAGGCGGCCAGTAGGTAGTGGGTAATATCCTTACGCTGGAGGGTGGTACTGGCACCATTAGAACCTTTAATACCCTCTAGGTTTAGTGAATCCTGCTGTTCCTTAGGTAATATACCCTTCATCTTGCCATCCATCCTATCCACCAGCTGGCAGTACTTCTCACTATAGGGCAATGCACTTAGCCAGTATAGGATTTCCCGGATTGTCCGTGGCTGAAGGGGTTTCTTAGGATCACCAGTGGCCGGCTTCGCCGGCGTTATCTTATTAGCCCCGGCACTGCCTGCCCTGAAGTACCCACTGGCCAGGATGTGGAGTACCAATAGGGGGTACTTAGTACAAATTTCTTCGGTTTTAGTACTCTTGTCCTTCTTCAGTGCCTCCTTGGCATTCTTATAGATTTCACTATAGTACTCAGCTACACTCTCTAGGGTACATTGGTACTACAGAGGAGGTGGACTTACTCTGGTTAGCACTGTCTCCAGTAAACTCTTTCCACTTTATCCTATTTTTCTCATCACTAGGCTCTTGTCCCGATAGTAATTTCCATAAAAAATCTCCCTTCTTGTCACCTCCCTGATTCAACCTCTCCAGGTCATAGCCCACGGCCGCCATGAATGAGCCGAGACCCTTATCGACTTGACTCAGCGTGTCATCCTTCCACCTCTTATCTCCCGTTAGGAACCCCAACTGACTGAGTCCACTCCAGATGAGACATACTGACCCTAGGAAAATACGGGCCAGGAGGTGGACCTTAGTGGAGTCATTGGATACATCCTTCCAAATAGGTTTATGACCAATTATGGTATTCTCTACCGAGCTTCTCAATGTCGTACCGTAGGATGATATATAACACTTATTGGTACCAGTACCTTTGCCACACTTCTCACATTCATAACTAGCGCCACCGTTAGTACAACACTGCGCACCAGTACAATCACACTTCCTTCCCATACCCTTACTTTCTCTAGTACTTTTATCCCCCTTAAGACAACACTTATCATCTTCCTGCCACCCAACCCACTTCTGTAGTCCCAGTGCCAAGTGGTCTATCAGTGTCTTTATGACCTCGGTGCCACCGGCGCGGGTACTACTGGCAGCACTAGTGCTCCCAGTACTGACCAGTCCCAGGTCCGTGAGCACTGGCTTGACAATAGTACTTTCCTCTGTTAGGAGCAGGTCGTCCCAGTACCGGTCAGGGTGTGGACCAGGGGACCCCGGGGACCTGGCGTCATACAGTAGGTCCTTCACTGCCTTGGCCAAGTAGCACAAGCAATCTGTGTGGTCATATAGGTGCTAGTATTAGTGCTATTGACTTACGGGGTCCTTTGTTAGTGCTTGGTTGCGGCTGCGCCGCCACGTTCTTCTTACCATCCTTACCAGTTACCCTGAGGACCCAGTCAATGGCCTCCTTCAGGTTGGTGGGTGCGTCTGTTAGCTTGTCATAGGGCTTCCAGGCTGCGGGTGCTGCCATTGTGTTACCACCCCTTGTTTCGAGAGTGTCCAGTGAAGGTCAGTGGTAGTCAAGGTCAATGTATCGGGGTGGAATCCTAGGGAGGTGGAGCGCGCCGTAAAGAGATAGGGGCGCCTTCGGCGCGACAGTATTTTGGAGGCGCGCACTGGGAGTACAAGGATTCCACACTTACAACGGGATCACCACCACGATGCTAGTCTGGTGGAATCCCATACAATAGTATGCGCGCCACTGTAACGGACACCGTCGCGCCAAAGGCGCCCCTTCTACACGGGCGCGCTCAGTATATATAGGATTCCACCCCGATAGCCACTCCACTCCCTCACCACTGTGAGTACTACTGAGTACTCCTAGAAGCATTGACAATGGCCCTGAAAAGCACTTTCACGCCGAAAGCGTCACTAACAGAGGCTTCTACCAACCTGAAGGAGGCCATTGACTGGGTCCTAAGGGTAACTGGTAGGGATGGAAAGGCACTGAGTGGTGATGGTACGTTACTGTAGACACATAGATTGTATGCGCGCCGTATATAATAGAGGGCGCCAAAGGCGCCCAGTAGTATATAGACTCACCCCTGTACAGAATGCATATGTGGCCTGGCGGCAGCAGTGACTGACCTACTGCAGTCAGTACAACTGGAGTACAATGGTGAGTACCTAGTAGTGGAGTAGTGCTATCTAGTACCACTACTGGTATACAGTACCTCATGGTGTCCTTTAGGCTATCAAGGCGAAGCTACGGGAAAAGGCCCCCCAAAAGAGAAAGTCAAAGGCCACCTTAATGAGCTATTCTCCCTGGTACAGGGACTAGGTGGTACCGCAGTGGTCCGGACCTATATAGATCAGTTGGCACAGGTACTCAGTGCACTCGTTGGGTGGAGTAGGATAGAGAAGTGTTGGGACAGTAAGGGCAAGTGCAAGGTTGGTACCCATGGATATCAACATGGCATTAAAAAGGAATGCGAGTATCTCAAGGATGTGACACCGAACGATCCATGCAAGGATTGTGGATGTATGAAATGGAAAGTGGACAATGCGGACAACGAAGGAACACCGCTGGGCAGGAAGTGTACAAGGTGTAGTGGTAGTGAAGAAGAGGTGAAGAAGCAGCAGGAGTGTAAATGCGATACTGGTGAAGAGGGCTGTGCTGCTGGCCAGGAGTGTAAATGTGCTAAAGCAGGTAAATGCTGCAAGTGTTATTGTAAGGATAAGTGTAATAATGGGTGTGCTGGAGAAAAGGCTAAGTGTATCTGTGTTGAAGAGGAGCAAAGCTATAGGTCGGCATACCGAGGGAGATACAGGTCTGATTCATACGTAGGAGGAACAATCACTGCATACCGAGAATGTATGTGGAATTCACCGACAAATACTACTTCTCGTCACCGATGTGCCCAAATTTTACTAGGGTCAGTATGTCTCATCTGGAGCGGACTTACTTATATGTATTGGACAGGAAAGTGGGCCAAGGGTAGTCCCCGCTGGAATAACCACATCCTGGACGGCAGTGGTCTAGATGATGGCACACTATCCCAATGGCTACAGGCCCTAGGGTTTCCTAGGGATATGATTAATAATAGTGGTCCTAGAAATAGGTGGGATGCAGTTATATGGGATGGGTTTAGGGGTATGTTATATTTGGGATTCCCGGATACTGGTGACTGGAAGGACATTAGTGTACATGGCAATGACCAACATGATAATACATTCAGACAACCAGCTGGTATGAACTATGCTGGATATATACATACCGTAGACAGGGGTGCATTTTGCAGCAACGCTACCGTCTTCAAGAAAGCTAATGGCAATGGCGCCACAATTACTGACGAACAGATGCACAAATGTGGTGCCTTGTACAAGCTCTATATTCTATCATGTGCCTATTTCACCGGGTTACAGAAAAAGCGTAGTACCCAGAGCAATACTCCTACGACTCCTAGGACAATTCGGGAGATCCTCTACTGGCTAAGTGCACTGCCCTATAGTCAGGCATACCCAAAGACACTGGAGCATTCCAAGGAAGTATTGAAGAAGGTAGCACCAGAAAAGGATGGTACTAAAACGCTCTCATTCCTTCAAACAGGCCGTACCCATCCCATTACGGTCCATGAATTCAACCTTTTTGCCCACTTCCAAGCAGTGACTCAGTACTGCCCCCTGGTCCTCATAGGTATCCAGGGTGGATTACACAGTCCTAAAGACACTGACAGCACTAAAGAACCTGCCATTCACTCCCTGTATGCCAACACTGAATGCAACTTCACCTACCCAGCAGTGCCCATCCAAGCATACAACCAGGTGGTACACTACATTAGGGCCCTGTTCTACCAGCTGTACTTCCTTAGGAAGCAATGTGCTGTGAAAGTGACTTGTGGAGGGAAGTGGCGTGAGTGTAGGTATGGCCAGGGGATTGTCTCTAAGGGGGTAATTAGCTGGATGTGCCTGGGGTGTGACCCCATGGAACATGATAGGAAAAAGAGGGTGGGGAAAGTGGGTGAGATATCGGATGCACTAGTCAAGAAGGTAGAAGCATCAGGGGGAGACGGGGATGATGGAAAGGAGCTAAAGGATTTACTAGAGAAGATTGGTGAAGTAGTGGTACAATTGGGTAATGCCCAGGAGGCATTGGAAGGGAAGGCTGAGAGTAAAGTGATAGAGGGGGTGAAGGTGGCACTAACAAAGGCTAAGACAGAACTAGAGGGGGTAGTAGATGAGAATGCGAATAATGAACTAAAGGAGAAAATAAAGGAGCTGACGAATGGTAGTGGTGGTGGTAAGGGAAATCTGCTAGGGGAGGTAGAGGGAGCACTAGAGAATGCGAAGAATATTGAAAAGGAAAGAGATTACAGTAATGCCAAGGACAAAATAAGTGCTGCTATCCATAAGGTACTGGAAGTATTAAAGATATTGACGAAGTTGGCAAAACAATACGAAGAGGAACTGAAAGACAAAATGAAGGGCAACGAACCGACGAACAACAAAATTGAGCTTATTTCATTCATCAAGGAGCTCAAAGAATTTCTCAATATCATAGACGACATGTTTGACATTGTGGGTAGCACTAGGTGTGTTCACTGCAGAGACCACTCCACCAAGTGTGGCAAAGAGCCAGTGTCCAAGTACTGTAACACCTGCCACCAACAATACATGGACGGTACACCATCCCCCCTCCAGGCATTCCTCGAGGATCGGTTACCAGGTTTTAGTTGTGATGTAGTACGAGACATAGAGGACCCGGACAAGTACCCACCTGCTGCAGATCACTCCCAACACTGCGGTGGTTCCGGCCAGTGCTGCCCATTGCCAATGGGCTTCAGAGGTCAATTCTATAGTGGCAGCATCCGTGATTGTACCGGCCAACGCCTTTATGGCATCCTGTACTTCTTTAGTAACGAGAACATGATGCAGTCGTGTGTTTATACATTGGTGAGAGTTACAGCAGCTCTCAGTGCTACCACACCACAGGTATTGGGTGATGTCTTTGGGTTCTTTAGGGGTGGTGTAGGAGAGAAGGAAAGGGGGAAGACACCAGAGGGGAGTGATGGGACTCCATGCAATCACGATGGAAATCCAAGTGGATCTTATGAGGAGAACAAGACTAAGTACTTTTGCGGCTGGTGCGCCTCCGGATTACGGGAAGAGGTAAAGAAGATAGAGTGGATACCAAAGGGAGGAGACAGTGATAAAGGAGGGGAGTACAGGAAGACTGTCGGTACGGCATTGATAGAGATTAAGGGAGACAAAGGGGAAGTTGTTGCCTCTTCACAGTCCAATCCTACTACCACCACCACTAGTAACCTCTCAACCCTCACTACTCCATTCCTCTCCCCCCTAACCGGTGAACTCTATACCGCAGTGAGTGCCACTTTCGGTGGAACATACCTCTCATGGGTACTATATCTATCAGATGCACTTCAATGGGGACTAGAATCACTGGCTAGTGAGTTCAAGGAAATTGAATGCCGGGGCTGTAGAGACTGTGACCCCAATAAGTGCAAGAAGGGAGCCCATGGTGACAATGGTGACGCACAGTGTAGATGCCAATCAATCGTATCATGTACCGGGGTACTGCCAGTATTGTATAGACATGGGTTCAGCTATGGCAACCCATTCAATCTGGAGGGGTTCAAGCAGGAGAAGAAGGATGAAGGAGATTATAGTATTACAGACAAGCAGGAAGGCAGCACTAAGAAGTGTCATCAATTCTTGGACAGTCTCAGTGCAGTGATTGACATGAACAAGCAGGACCAGGAACAACACCCCCTCACCAATCTACTCACCCAGGTCGGCAAGCTCCAATACGACATACGGCTCCCCTGGATATTTGTGCTGACCCTAGCCTGGCTAGTAGCGGTACTCTACCTTGCCTTTGGTGCCATATGGCCACTGGACTGGACACATATGAGGTCACACTGGTTACGGGGTGGTGAACACCAGTGGCAATGTATGTGGTATAAGGTGATGACGGGACGCAAAGGAATGGAACTGGTAGAGTATTTTGGTAAGACATAGTGGCGCCTTCGGCGCAACGGTGCTAAATGATATACACTAGTGTCACACACTATATATAGTAGCGCTATAGGTAGTGATCCTATAATGGGCATTAACAGGGTACACATCTCAGTGTAACCAGTCCATTGACCAGTGCTAATATAGAGTAACTGGGATATCTATGGAAGGCTGGAGTTAGTCCACTGAGCAGGTAGTGGGCGCCCTTCCATGGTACCACACACATTCAAATTTGCCCAGTGAGTTCCATGACATATTAGTGACTTTACTAGGGTACATGCCATTTATGACGTACACAGTACACTGTCATTGCCATTGGGGTTCATAAAATGGCGCCAGGGGCGCAACGGTGCCTCTAGGGGTGGTCATGTGGAGTAATTGTAACATAGAAAGCCCATGGGTTCCACCCAGCCTTTGGCACCAATTGACAGGAACAGTGCATTATAGACAAGTGTAGCACCAATTGAAGGAAACATTGCATTATAGACAGTATGGCACCAATTGATAGGAAACAGTACATTGTAGACAAGTGTAGCAACAATTGAAGGAAACAGTGTTATTATAGTTATGGGTCTCCAGGACGGTGTAACGGAAATGTTGTTATGCTGTTGGTATAGCTTTAGTCAGATTGTTTAGACGTTTTAGTTGTGATTCCACTGAATCTTGGGCTTAGCTTTGGGTAATTTACTGCTAAAAGTTTTCTAGAGCTTTTGTCATATACCTTACATGGCGTTAGTACCGCTGTAGTCAGATTGTTTAGACGTTTTAGTTGTGATTCCACTGAATCTTGGGCTTAGCTTTGGGTAATTTACTGCTAAAAGTTTTCTAGAGCTTTTGTCATATACCTTACATGGCGTTAGTACCGCTGTAGTCAGATTGTTTATACGTTTTAGTTGTGTCTCCACTGACACTGCGGCTTAGCTTTGGGTAATTCTTTGCTAAAAGTTTCACAAAAGTTTGGTTGCACTTTTGCTGAAAGTTTAGTATAAAAGTAGTGGCTTTTCGGGGTAGTTATGGTGATGTAGGTCAGAAGAAGTGTCAAAACTTCCTGGAGACCTTGAAGAAAGTAGAAGCGAGCACCAAATTCAAAGAGCTCACCACCTCCATCAACCAGCTCATCTACACCACCAGGCTGCCCTGGATCTTTGTACTGACCCTAGCCTGGCTAGTAGCGGTAGTCTACCTAGCCTTTGGCGCCATATGGCCACTGGACTGGACGCATATGAGGTCACACTGGTTAAGAGGTGGAGAACACCAGTGGCAATGTATGTGGTATAAGGTGATGACGGGACGCAAAGGAATGGAACTGGTAGAGTATTTTGGTAGGGAAGGGGTGGAAGCAGTGACAAAGGACAATAGTACACTAAGAACTGTCTTGTTATCTGGAGCAAAGGGTTGGGGTGGTGGATAGCACCAGTGACCCCTGAGAATATACCATAGGCATACCATTGAAGTGTTTTAGGCAAATAAGTATTACCGATAATACGGATGTCTATTAGCTGAGCCAATACGCTGCCACACAGGATTCTTACGATACACCTCGATAACCCGTAGCATAATAACTGATATCGCTAATGTGTATGCAGATTTTATGTGTAATTGATATAGATATAGTAGTAATGTGGTTAGGGTATTGAGAAGTAGTTATCCATTGGCAGTAATAACATTGTTGCATTAATAAAACAGAATATTGTGCAATTAAGGATAGAAGGTGGTTTTAAATGGCGTTATATAGTTTGAGGCGATGAGCCAATGTCTGTGGTGTGTGTAGCCAAGTACACGACTCACTGCTAAATCCTCTTGTTTAATTACATATTTCATAAAATATTATATACGATGCATAAAAGCGTTTATCTAGTGCTATTTCGTGACAACAGGGCAATAGTTGTTTATAATAATGTAGTTGGCATAAGGGCTATATCGCTTCCAACCGAAAATGAGCTTCCACCTGTAGGGTATGTATACACATATTGTTAAATGATGCATAAGTAGACATAGGAGCGTCTGCTCACTCTGTGGCAACGACATTGATGATGGTCAATAAACATGCATGGCACAGATCTACTTTTACCTTCTACAGAGAAACTTTAATTAATGGAGCAGACAGGGAGATGGATAAGATGCCTCGTATTTTCACGGAGAATCAAACATTGATACTATAGCATACATAAATAACACGCTACCAGACGATAAATGTGTACTAAAGTAGCCCCGTTATTCTATCATACGGCATACTCATTGAATAACGTGGTTAGGGTGCTTTAAGATCTGACATTTAACGCCAAATATCTTGTTATTTCGTTTTTTTATTCTTTCAGTTTGGGTAATACCTATAGAGTTTCTTGTTGAACGACCGACGCCACATCGGGAATCATCTGTCATAGCGTTCAGCCTCATGGAAATTACCGTCTGAAATTCCCTTTAAAATATATATGAACATAATATTCGTTTTGATAAATGCAGCTTAGGCCTCAGCACACTTTGCGTCGTCGTCGTTTTTTGTAATATTCTTAACCCGTTCGTAGGTAAAATAGCAGTTGTAGTTTTCAACATGAGTGTAGAATTTTAAGGGCATTTTATATTCGGAAAGAATAGCATGTACCCTTCATGTTGTAGCAACTATGTCTCATAACCTTTACAATTGTTTTGCGCAGTAAAACAATCTAGAGCTTCCATTCTTTGGAAGCCCTTTAGTATCATTGGGTTGATGTTAGACAGAATCCTCGATTCCGTCATAGCGGTGCTGGCCTTTTGGTAGAGTTGTAATGCCAGAAGCGGAATGAATAACTTTATTGCAATGCTAGTTGGAGTTACACATTGATTGCATCTGTTAAAATACGTATCCAAAATAAAAAATGATTGGGAAACTGTGTTAAGTAGCAACGTCACCAACGCAACCTAAGAAGTGACAACTACCAGAAGCACAACCTCATAACAAGAATAAGAAAGTCAGAATCCAACCACATAGAAAATCCAGTAATATTTCAACACAATGGCGGTACTGACGATAACTTAGACATTAATCATCACTGACTGCAAATTGAGACAACTGTCTGTTGAACACCATGGTAAATGTGTCATCTAGATGTGTACTGCCATAATATAAAACAAAAAACATGTTTACAAAAGCACACATAGTTTTTTGTTTACACATTAATTGGTTTGCTGCATGAATGCATCATTCCTTGGTGAATACGTCAACAAATTAAAAGTAGCTATCTATGCGTTGTTCTTTCTTTACAAGGTTAATTGCAAATTTAATCTGCTGGAATTCAATTCTGCATTCGGTTTGGTGTTACTCGTTGACGGGATCAATGAAGATTCCAGGATCGATAGATATCAAGTAGGTGTGTATCATTTATGTGCTTATGGTTTTGTAGAAGCTTCTTCCAGGCCAAGCCTAATAAAGATCGCACCAATACAAATAGAGTGATGGGCACTGCTAACAACGATGCATCACTAAATTCTAACTACACATTAAAAGAAGAATGCGATTCTCACGAAATTGGAACAAATACAGGCATATCAAAGTTAACCGTTAATAGAACTCCGAAAAGGGATATTTTGAAAGATTCCGAAGTGAATTTAAGTTGGAGTGAAGGTATGTGCAGCTCTATGATAAAATCTAACTATAACCTTAGATGAACTTTCTGTTTCCTGTTCTAACAGTAATTTGGAGAGGGATATACCTTCTGAAAACTCCCTTCATGAAGTTAATGTACCTGCCAAAAAACAAAAGACCGTTAATATTCGCCGCTCGGAAGCAGATGAGCCATCTGTTGGTTCCTTGTTCAATATCTCTCTGAAGGAGAACGACAAAAATGCGGACATTATGTCAGCCAAATTTGATCCGAGTTTATTTGATATAAGTCATTACAAATCGACATTTCCGCCACAGGGGAATCGAGACTCGTTACTTTTCAACTTTTTGGCCGAAATATTGCAGAAAGTGGAGGATGCATTTGGTTCTGGTACTGGTAGTAGGAAATATGTTTTTACTTTGTTATCGAACTTCTTCCGGGTGTTAATTTATCACCAACCAAGTGACGTGATTCCTGCAATGTATCTGATGCTAAATAGGTAATACAAAGTTATCGGTCTGTTACACTGCTTCAGAATTTCAGCAGAATATGAAGGGGAAGAATTTGGAGTTGGTGACACTATGCTGATAAAGGCCATGGCACAATCATACGGGAAAAGTGAAAAGGCAGTCAAAGAAAGTAAGTGCTACTGTAATTTCCATTTACCGTGAATTGTTTCTTTACTATATATTTGTGTAGTGCTGTCGAAACATGAAGATCTGGGAAAAGTAGCGAGCTTGAGTAGCTGTACATCGCAAACAATCGTCAGATTGCCTGATTTGACAATAACAAGTGTCTTTAATAACTTCAAAACTATAGCGAGAGAAGAAGGAAAAAATTCAATGACACGAAAGACGGACATCATTAAGCGGATGCTTAGTTGTGCTAAAAAGATAGAGGCAAAGTATATTGTGAGATGTTTACAGCAAAAAATGCGTATCGGAGTCAACGCTCCCACTTTGTTTCAGTCAATTGCAGATGCTACATATTTAACAAAGGCATCAAAGGATGGACAGCCCGCCATTGGTGATATACGTACTTCGGGAATAGAACAGGTTGATTCTATCAATGATATGGAAAAGGCAGTCAAAACCGCCACGACATATCTCCCTTGTATTGAAACTGTAGTAGGGCACCTTCTGGATGGTGACACTTGTGATGAATTTTTAGAGCATTGTAAAATTCGACCCGGCATTCCGGTGCGTCCAATGTTGGCGAAGGCTATAAGCAAAACTTCTGACATAGTACAAGCCATTGGCGCTGAGGATAACCCATTCACTTGTGAATATAAATACGACGGTGAACGTCTTCAAATACACTTGTTGGAAGATCGTTGTGTTAAGCTGTTCAGCCGTAATATGGAAAACCTTTGTGGGAAATACCCGGACGTTATGGAAAATTTTCTTACAAGTGTAAAACCTGACGTACAAGATTGCATTATAGACTCTGAAGTAGTGGCATATGATCGTAGTAGTGGAAAGATACTCCCCTTTCAACAGTTATCCACGAGAAAGAGAAAAGGAGTTACTGTCAATGATGTCACCATACAGGTATGCATATATCCCTTTGATATATTATATCTCAACGGGGAACAAATTGTTGATAAGTCTTTGAAAGAACGTCGTAAGGCACTAGAGAGCACGGTTTACGAAAAAGACGGTCTACTTCACTTTGCTCGTCACAAAGATATGGACTCCCTAGAAGACATTGATGATTTTCTACGACAGGCTGTATCTGACTCATGTGAAGGATTGATGATAAAGAGTTTGGACAGTGAATCAACGTATGAGCCTCAAAAACGCTCTAACAATTGGTTGAAATTTAAGAAGGACTACATCGATGGTATGGGCGACTCTGTTGATCTCGTTCCAATAGCAGCGTTTTTGGGAAAGGTATGTGTGTCATTCTGGAAGTATACATATGTTGTGTAGGGCAAACGTACGAGTGTATATGGTTCATATCTACTGGCTGTGTACGATCCGATACATGAAGTATACCAGAGTGTATGCAAAACGGGAACTGGATTTAGCGATCAAACGCTAAAGGATTTGTTTGACAGCTTACAAGAGCACACAGTGCAAAACAAACCATCTATATATGTTGTTTCGGACAAATTTGAGCCCGATGTGTGGTTTCAGCCAGCAAAGGTTTGGGAATGCAAAGCAGCTGACCTTTCAATTTCTCCTATACACACTGCGAGCCAAGATATGACCGCCAGTGGAAAGGTAGTTGCTTTGCGTTGTGTTTTACAAAATATGTTCAGGGTATAGGCCTCCGATTCCCTAGATTTGTGCGCCTGCGAGAAGACAAGAAGCCCATGGATGCTACAACAAGCCATCAAATATTTGACATGTACGAAAGCCAGTTCAAGAATGGAGCTTCGTAGGACAGTATTGCCGCAAAACCTCGGGTTTAATGATCTGTTCGCTGATGTTGCGTTGGACTACGATATATATGTGAACATTAGATTAATCCTACCTTTATAGCGAAACTGTAGTACTATACTATGAACAATATCCTGCTGAAGTAGTGTTTTATTTTCGTCAACAGCTTGTTTCAACGGCATTTCAACGAGTTCCCAATCATTCATCCCAACTTTACTTATGAGTATTGACTGCAGTTCACTTTTTATATTGGATACCAAAGTCCTTACTGGCGGATATATTGTTATCACCGTGTTTCCTGGAAACCTAATTTTGATTTGCACAGTATCATTACTTTCCACATATTCACATTTTTGTTGTAGCTGATCCAAATATTTTCTTGAAGATGACTCGAAATCTCTACATTTACCTACATTATAAATCTTCATAATGTGCGCAGTGGAGTGGGTTGATTCCGATGTATCTCCAAAGTTAGTATCAATTGATGCTTTACGCATGTTCGCTGCGTTTTCGAAAGAGATGACAGGGTTCCATTGCCCAAGGGTTGTTTGTACGCTTGCCTAAATGAAACTATACGTACTTTCACGTTACAAAAAACACAATTTAGATTACTTTATGCATTTTCACATGGCATTAAAAAGCATATAAACACTCACCGATAATGTTTTTTCGAGAGCTAAAATTTCTGACTTTGTCCGATCCACTCCTAGGCATTCGAAACTCTCGGTATTGGCATTTTTGTTAACATCACTGCTGTGTTGATATGCCTTAAAAGGATCGAAGAAATGCCCCTCTAACGATTTTATATGTACATTGCAATCTTCTTTGAGAGCAGTTATGAGTAACTGATATGCTTTACGAAGCAACGGAACGTCCACTACCCGGAGCACGGCGAAACCATTAACGCTGCGGAAGCCCAACGAGTTCAATACAGTTAATACCGGGACATTTGTTCCAATAATGGATGAATATGTGGAATTAGATTCGCGGATACGTCTTTTTTCGCGTCCCCATGGATTTAAAAGTATATTCTCTACAATCTTCAACAACAGCTTATATACTTTAACCTTCTTATCATCAGAGATTGCCTGCGACGAGTTATTTCACATTGAATGACACTAACTGTTCTCAAATCAGAGATTGCTTTGACTAGAGCCTTGGAATCAAATGAACTTGTAAACTTCACCTCATCTGTCTCAAAGAGCTTGGACTCGTCTGATGCATCTGCAGATTCCGATAAGTCCATATTGATATACACATCCCTGTCTTATGTTTATTGTATACGATATCATTACGTCCTTTTAACGTTGACGTTATTGTTTTGGTCTATAACTAATGGCGCCGCAAACGAGTGTCCTTAGACAATTATATGACTCCATATATTTATATAACTCATCAAACAGTTTTCCGCCTTTGACATTATAAAATATCACATATTACAGCAGTATTGCTGTGTGTTAAAGGAAGCCGCAGTAGACCGAAGTCCCTACACACGCTGCCCGCGTTATATTCCAAATTTGACTATATTGTGTGAGATTTTTGTATGTCTCATGTGATTTTATATTTGGGTTATTGATGTAGTTGGATTCATATGTTTCCTTATTTTATTGGTTGCAACACTTTATTACTAAAACAGTAGATCGCCAGAAGGTCGTGAAACTAACGGCGTCAAGGTCTATCTTTCCATCGAATTTGGGTTGTCTAATGCAAACCTATAAGTAAAGTCTATTTACATTATATGTTCTAGAGTACGCCAGTTATGATGGTGGCCTCTGAAGAGGAGGGGTCTTCATTAAGACAACGTCCACTTTTAGGTCGTAGACAGGGAGATATCAGTGATGAGAGGCCAGTTGAATTTGATTTTGATGTGTTACGTGTTAAGTCACGCCCAGGTTGGCTGAAACGATGGAACCATATTATCGTTGGATTTATTTGGACGTATTTGCATTTTCGTCTTACTTACAATGTCACACGACATTGGCAAGAATCTTATAGTATCATGTCATTTATCAGGCATCATTACATTTCGTTGTCTTATGTCGCTACATATTGGATGCTGCTGATTACATCTGTATATTCGGTTTTTCATTACGACCAATGTGTCAGGTTCCATGTAAAAAACTTTGACAAGTTCCCGGACATGTACGAGGACCATGCGAATCAAGCCGCTTTGATGCATGCTGATCTTAAGAACTATAGCATATACCTTCAGTTGTTCGGTGCATTGTTTTTGGCACCGTTGAGAATCGTCGGCGGTATGCTATTTTTCGTTGCCGCCATGTTGTTCATCGGTAATCAACCATTGAATTTGTCTAATATTGTTGTAGGAATTCCTTTAACGGTGTTGTGCGGACACTTTAAGACAAGGTCTCGGCAATATGCTGCTTTCGTGTTTTATTATTTAACTATTTATGCGTTTTGGGGTTTAGGTAGGCTTCAAAGGAGGTAGTTTTTATCAATGCGGATAGGTATCTATGAGGTGAAGACAGTTTATGCAGAAGGTGTTGACCGTGAGAAGCCGATGAATGTGATCAGTAACCATATTGGCATCGTGGTACGTTTTTCTGCTACCAGAGACATTTTTGTAGGACGTGGTTTATATGTTACACAGTGGTTCATTTTCCTTTGTTTGTAAAAAGTCGCTGGAAAATGCTTTTATCATTGGCCACTTCATCAAATTGTTGAATTGCATTGTCGTCGATCGCCATTCAGCTCAAAATCGCAAAGAAGTTTTCTGGAATATCGTCGAGCGTATGCAATCCATAGATCAGGGCAAAGAACCAATATCTTTAATGGTGTATCCGGAAGGTACTACTTCTAGAGGCAACATTTTGCTTCCTTTCAAACATGGATCATTTGGTGCATTGGTCCCTCTGCAACCCATGCTGGTTGTACTTGACTACACGTACTTAAACATCACATTTGACGCCTTTCCGTGGAAGTGGTGGGTGTTCCACACTTTCTGTTCACCCATCACTACGGCGTTTATCGCATACTGGTTGCCTACTATTTACCCACCCGGTAAAGAAGAAATTGCTATAAAGGGTGAACAGACTTGCATCCGGGAGTACGCCTTATATGCGAATCGGGTTATGCGTGAGGCAATTCTCAAGCTCAACCCCAATGTAGATCGCGCTTACCTCCAACAAAGGGATGTCGTAGTTTCACCAACATTGCGTCAGAAGCTGCTGGCGCGTTTATATGGGCCGCTGCTGCAAAAACAATATAGAATTACAGATGCCGAAATGCGCAAAACTGATGAAGTAGTATTCCAATAATATATTATGACTCAACGTTAGTGCATGTATTGGCCGTTAACTGTTGGAATCTCTCTGTTAAGCATATTAAATCGTCCTGCAGCCTCGAAAGTTCTTTAGCTATACGACGATTATAAAGCTAATTAAGATGCAAAAGGATGTTGTTACCATAAATTGTAAAAAGCTAATCTATCTCGCTTGAGATACATACACGTATACGCGCAATAGTTTGTTATATAATTACAATAATACTGAACTAAGATATGATGACTACGACAAATAATCTGCACGGAAAAGCAGAGTTAGAACATTCGTAGATCTTTACAACAAGCTGTACAACTAATAAGGTTAATTATATAAAGACAAATGTAAATTCTAGAGCGTTGAAGACACATTGTAAACAGCTGTCTAAAATAGTTACACATTGCTACGTTCTGCTCGTTTATGTCCAACTAATACACCATCACTAGTAATTAAATAATATGCTATCAAATATTGATTATAATTATATATTGTATATATAATTCATAAAAAGAATTATCATTAATGGAATCTTCTGTCTACACATTGTGGGCAGGAAGGTCGCTATATATTTTAGAATTATAATGAATGATTCTACAATACATGACACAATCACATGTATAAATACACACCAATAATATTCCTTACGTATGTGTTGATAATACTTTTATGGAAACCTGCATATCTTCTTAATAAATTGTCTAACAACCTTCACGGTAAATGTGCAAATCTCTACTCAAAATGTACCTCTAAAAAGAATTCAACCTTTTTCATTAGCTGCTACAATGCAAATGGCGCGGATTTGTGGTCCATTAATGACAAAGAGCCTATATCTTCTTTGTATTCCCATGTAGGAGAAATCAGTTCCATAAATCCCCTCATTCAAAATGTGCATCACATGCTATACGAGAATGGAGCTGTTAAGCCACATATTGAGCTTGCATCATGTCATAGAGGCAAATACTTCGCTGAATCGATAGTTGAAGTGTTTATGACAGCAAAAAATGTTGACTCTTCTCTCACTGGGAATTCTTTCTCTGATTGCAATGATTACTTTATCAGATTTGATGGCGATGAAGGATCAGAACTTAGATTCGTTGCTACACGGGATATTAAACGTGGTACTACTCTTATCAGTATACCGTATAAGTGGTCATACTCCCTGTCCCAAATACAAGATAGCTTCATTAGCGAATGCTTTGATTTAAATGACCACTCAATGGAAAAGGAAATTGCCGAGTTTGTTAATCATGTAATTAATCTACATAGATTGAATATAGGGAACTTCATGAAATATGATTTGGGATATGATAAAGAATGCCACCCGTATTCTCCAAATATTGTCCCACATTCTTCAGGATGCTACAATAACAGCAACGTAAATATAGTTGCTAGTGATAAGACATCTAATTTTGTTGCAAACCCGTTTGGCATTGGAACGTACCAGGATAAGAGTAACCCCGATAGCACATTAAACGATGGCTTCTATAGGAGGATGTGCCATGCGATCAAACTTAATCGTTTGAGAACATTTAAAGCTATATTAATCGCTGATAGTACATTATCAATGGGGGATGTAATTAGTAATGCACTGGAACTTAAGGACTACGAATTCGCCTACCTAAATCAGGATGAGAAAGAACTTTTAATTCTTTCGTTGTATATATTTGCGGATTATTTCAATGCATTATTTGCGCTTATTTTGAACATTATCTACAATTATAGATCTATACCAACGCTGAAGAAAGATAATATCATTAAACTCAGTTGGGCACACCACCTACTCACCAAGAATGTGAATCATCTCCCTCTACTTTTACCCAAAGATTCAATCGATCAAATACAAGAACCTATATGCAAAGACAGACTTTCGCAACGTAATAGGGCGATTAATGATTTGCTTATGGTGGTGAAAGACCCTTTGTATATTGTACAACAGCGCATAGAACAACTTGCGCAATCGCATTATAAAATGGAAGACACTCATCCGGAAGATAAAGGATGTGGTCCACTCATGTACAACCGTAAGATTCATGCTGAAGAGGCTATGGAACTTATAGAATCGGAGCTTCAGGCGTTTGGTAATGGCAGTCACAGTGCCTTATCAATTACGCGTGATATCATCTTAGATATAGTTGGAAATCGTTCATCTTACTACGAAGAGGTGGTTGACAGTGTCGACATTTTAAAGTTTTTTGAAGAATATTTGACGGGCACTTTAGAACCAGATAAATACAAAAACGTCAGTATAGACACATGGGTGAGATCCCTAAATGGCCTAGTGAATCGAACTTCATTGAGTAACATATTTGCATCAGTGGTTGCACATAACATGAGAGCAAGGAAGGTGGTCAATGGTGACGATATTGCTACAGAGTACACTATTCGTACACTATTGCATAATGCTGGATCGGGTATTATGTTGCATCCTACTGATGAAGGAAGTGTACATACCATAGATGAAGCGCATGTAGTACCTTTCATAGATATTGTAAACCACAATTCGACGAATCCAAATTGTATTTTGGAGATAGACAACAAGAATCAGAAGGGCTTTAACCTCCGTGCTATACGCCAAATCAAAGCCGGTGAAGAAATATTTGTCAATTATGGAGATTATGATAATAACATGCTGTTTGTAGATTACGGAATCGTGCCTAAATTGAAACCCGATATTGGCGTCCTTATGGAGGTTGAACCTATGATGATACAAAATGCTGCGCTATCGAGAAACTTGGCACACCTGTTGCCAACGTTTTTCCCAGCAGGGTTGGCGCCGGAAAAACGTGAACTGATGGAAAAGATAAATATGTTCAAAATACCAAAGGACGACAATTACCTACAACTATATAACGATCCACATTACGCAGGTATGCCCGTGGTACAGTATAATGAATTCATGGCTAAATTCATGGATAGGAATAAGCCATTGGCTTCTCTAAATACGGAAGGTGTGGATATGGAAGCCATAAAGCAAGAACGCACATCCTACCGACAGCCACTAGAAACGTTGTTCCCATTTAAGGATGATCGATCTGACCCAATGAACATCCTTCACATCGACACTAACGGGATACCTTGCCCAAAGCTTGTTTTGGTATTAAAGATTTGCTTTTGTAGAACGAAGAAAAGACTTCAATGGATTGCGCAGCATGACATCCATTATTTGGCCACCAGCATCAATTCACCTCTTGATATTGAGGTGTTCAAAGTGGCTTCAATGGTATGCTGTGAATACATCAAGGCACGGTATCCGACCACCATAGCGGAAGACCTCAGGCAGGTGAGCGACCCAGAGCTGCATAAACTATCGGGGTCCGTGGGAACATCGATTGAGCAAATGCGCAAGAGGAATAATGTACGCATTCCCAACGCGCTTGTACTAGCTCATGCATTACGGGCGAAAATGCCTTTATACAGATGCGCAAGCTACTACGAGTCCATAGCAAAAGACTTCGAAATTAGCCAAAAGGGTTAGAAAAAGTTATCCGAGTTTGTAAAGATGCTGAAATCTACTGCGTAAAAACCTAGTAAACGATGCATGGTCGCTATGCTCTTTAGGCAAGGATTCTATCAGGTAGAATTTCGGTATACTCAACGGCTGGGACTTTGACCTTGCCAGATTGATATCCAACGCATTGAGTGTGACGGTGATGCACAGTGCATATCCTCTTAACATTGCACGCTTAAGTGCTACATGTTCCCATGATTGATTGTCTGTATCATCAAATGGATGACGTTGTGGTTTTTCAGGTTCTTGCTTTACTTTTTTGTATTGATTATATTTACTCTTTGTCTTTATTGGGGCGGGGGGTTTTGATTTTTTGTTTAAATTCATATGTGAAAGCCCAGCTACAACAGTCATACCAATCTTATCAGGGTGCGAACACATTTCATTAGCACCCTGGATAAAGTTCCACTTCGTCTCCATTTCAGGCTCCACAAATCGATTGAATTCCACAGGTGCAAAATTACCAAAGAATTTACATGGCCCATTGTCCACAAATCGTACAATCAATCCGTCGATGGCAAGTTCCCTGGCCTGGTCAGATTCCGCTATATGCTGTAGAAAAGCTCGAAAGCGCGATTGAGACATAGAACGCCCATGTTCTTCTAGAGTTCCGCTTGATGTTGTACCAGTGTAATCTCCGACGCTGCTACATAGTTCAGTATGCATATCACTTCCCAAATTGGATGTATTTGTGCCAACGTTGTCGGACCCAGCACCTTCAAAATCGTTGGACGTAGGAGCACAGTTTACCAAAGCATCTAATCCAAATGCATGACTAATGATACAATCTAGCAGTGTGTTGCGATATTCGACCTTTTTAAGGTTATTGTTGATATATGGACAAGGATGGCTACAATTGGTCAATATATCTATGTTGATATAATTTGCTGACATCGCTGCCTCCCAAGCAGTACGCTTGCATAGCAAAAGGATATGTTTATCATCAAACATATCCGTGCAATTGAGAACGACGCCAATCAAGTGTACAGCATAAGCTACACACTTAGCATCGTCACCCTCATGTACAATTGCACAGGTACTCTTATGGGCTGAGAATTCGCCCTCAAGGACGTCACACACCTCCCTAAGGTCATAATCGTAATCCATTACAACCATGAAACCGAATCCTGGGTGTTATTCTGCAAGAGATTACGTAGAATCATGTACAACGTTGTCTATCGTCGTTAATTATCACTAAGAATATATGTGCGATATAAAGTGGTATACTATTTTATTTTAACATATTAGCAACAAAGGAAGTTTTTGTTTTTGCGGTGAACGCCCCTGCCTACCATCTGTGCTGGTGGGACCCTGCTTTGGCCCATATCCTGGTACACAGGTCGAGGGGTATATGTGGGCAGAGGTATAGACATACTTCTAGGCTGATATTGTTCATATGGTGATACCATATGCATACCTGGGAGCATGTATGGCATCACGTTTCCACCGTATGGCACATTATCATACATTTGATAGGGCGGTGCTGCGTAATACATGCCCATTCCATCATCATACATAGGATTGTTCTTCTCCATTGGTATAGGAGGCATCATATATGCCATATTACCGGCATGAGTGGCGTTGATCTGAGATAACATTACCCCTTATTAGAATAAATATCCAAGTGCCCTAGATATCTACATAACTTACATCCATTGGCACAGCATTACATCCATGTGTTTGTTGATGATAATTTGCTCCTGATTGTTCTGGATATATTTTATATGATTAAAAATGAAATACCTAGATGAGTTTCTTTCCCTCCCGTATTACGTTGACCGTTGTTGTCCATATTTTATTAATCTGATACAATTTAATATCACATTAATAACATTGTTATAAGACATTTGTGGTTATGAATCATTGGTTGGGTTGCACTAAAAACATCTTTGATCAGGATGCAGACAACTATTATATGTATACTTACAGCTATAACCTACATCAAATACAAAATCATACACTATGCAATTCATATAATATAGATATGTAGAAATATGTATCACATTATTAAGGTACCATAAATCCGCAAACGATGTCTATATATTCTCAGAAAAGACAAGATAAACAAAAGTGATTGATTCAAATGATTATACCTACATCGAATATTGAAATTGCACTGAAAAATGATTTGTTTTATACTAAGCCGATAAAAGTAATAATTGGATTATGGTTACGAGGGGCAAAATCGAATTATACTACCACTTCACGTGCCACAAGCGGCACTATGTAACATTTTCATTTACCAAAAAGGTACTTTAGTCTTATCTCAAGTGCTCATAAGTGGCTATTATTGATCCATTTTACGGCAAGATGTATACCAAGTACACCGGATGTGCATCAAATGAACACCCATGCGTCTCTGTGGCTATTTTCTTGGTTAATACATTATAGATTAGTCTTATAAGACCCAATAAATACCTAGTCACATGCTTAAAAACCATAGAAGACAACAATCAGTAAATACTAGCTGTATAATTATGATTCGTCTTGCATGTTATAACACTACAAGAACGTAAAATTCACGTTGCAATTACCACAACAATGTCACCAAAGCTCTGTTGTAGCATGTTTTATGTTATGACACCATGACAGAAATAAAGCATCATACGTCACGCTTAAGCAAAGCAATATATATCTTATGGGCTACTTTGGTGTTCAATTGTATACTCATGTATTGCAGCTGGTCTCGATTGGCACATAGTATCCGTGAACCATGTAGACATTAATAGAGGTATCCCTTGATACCTGCCGAAACAAATAAGTTTACCGCCGAATGTAATATTTAAACAGGCGTCTTGGTAGTTAGCATTTCGACACGCAACGTCGAAGTCCGACGGATGCCACATGGAGTCGCCCATTACTATTAGAGTATTCATATATATACGTGAATGGGTAAAGTATGTGCTGACATCTTCTTCGTTGATACCGTGAACCTTTAATTCAGCACGTAACTTATTTTTGATATCATTAGCAATGGAATCCAGGGTATTATAAGATGCAACTCGAAGTCCACAGTGTTTTCTGTATAGGAAGCAATCCTTCTCACTGACCACCTCGTTACGAAGCGTAAGGACGTAAATATTCCATCCCCAAAGGAACTTGACATGTTGATACCCTATTGAAAATGGAAACACCCCCCGATGTGCTGACTTATGCTCAGTCATAGGAGTAGAGAAATAATAATGGTCCTTGAGTTGCCCATCATCAAATGGCAGTAGATGCATTTTTGGTATATCGGCATCTAAATCAATAAATCCAGAGGAGTATACATCACAAATCCAAGAGTAGCTCAAGAAATATTCCCTTATATCCTTTCCAGGGTGTTTTGATCGTGTATTGCTTATAAGAGTACGCTTGTTCTCATTAATACAATTCCCTTGACCCAGTGACACGTCTATATCCATGCAAACATAATATATATATGTTGTCAGCTCAACGTCTGCCTGCATATTTATATCTACAAAACCTTAAACTGACCTCATTATAAAGACTCATTATATGCTGATCCAAGGTATCTATACCTACCACAAAAGAGTAAGGCACACCACACTTTTCGTTGTAGTTTCCATGCTTAGCCGGGACGTATTCTACCTTTAAGGTATCAATGAAATTTTTAGCATTTATCATGTTATATTCCATGGGAGGGTTTTCTTTTGAGCTTTTATCATGTACAAATACTATATCGGAAGAGTTTATCACATCTTTTAACAATTTTATTCTGCTTGATACCAAGGGTGTAATATTCTTCGGAGTGAGGAAAACAAAGACCAAATGAATTTTGTTACCCGGTTTGATTTCTGGAGTGATATCTGCATTACTAATGTTTTCAATTTCCTTTTCCAAAGAACTGATGCCATTTTCTCCTTTAAGGGGTTCTTTAGTATCAAAATGGAAAACGCAGTGATGCAATCGCCCATGAGCTCTAGTTGTTGAAGACACCTTGGTGAGGCTTTCAGAGACTTCTCGGCTTATTTTTGCAATATCACCTGATGTTATACTCGCTACGATGTTAGTAAAACCCGTGGGACGACTATTGGTTGTTATATCCAGTGCGTCCATAGGTCTAGGGGATACAACATCGGATTCTGGTGTCAAATTTTCAATGTTAGTTAAAGCTTCTGTTATGTCGTCATCATAATTGTCGCTTATGGATAATGCCAAACTTTTTGAACGGTGTATCAATGCATCCCAATTGCTTGCCAAGTATAAAGGGGTTGATTCGTGTATATCACTAGGTAGCGAACGTTTCCTTTTAGCGGAGTTTGCCTCTCTGTCTTGAAAATTACGTGTCAGTTTCATGGTGTTGTGCAGGTGGTCTTTATATGGTAAGCCGAAAACAGTTTGAAACCGCTTGTTGAAGGACACCCGTATGATTAGCTTAATGATATAGGATTGCTGCGCTAAAGGGTCATTAACCAGGCTATTCATATCTAAGGTGTACTTGTCAGCAGACAACCTTTGATCAAAAATAGATACAGAATCTTCTGCGTTTATGACGTCTGCTGTTCCAGAGCAGTTCAACCTTTTATCTAGGCTGCTGTCCAAGTTACCATCCGTAGTAAAGCAGGGATCAAAGAATAGTAGGTACGCTCCAGCATGTAGTAGATATCCCACCAAACAAACGATGTTCATCAAATTGTAAGGCTGTACGTATGTCCAAATTGCATTATTTCCATCTTCCATGGATGGATAAAGGTCTACATAGCATTTTAGGTTATGGTCATAACTTCTGGCATCAGCAATACCAACTGAGGCGATCCTAGATATCGCCTCGCTGATAATTACTTTGGTGGGCATTGTTTTAATCACCGATGTGCCCTCAATATGTTGAATTATTGACTTGATTTTCGAAAGATTGGTGTATAAAGTATCCCTTAGAACAACTATGGTACCGTTTCCATCGGGGTTATACTCTATATTAGATATTCCATAGAGGCTTTGGATACGATTACTGTCGTAGAGAGACACACTACGGGATGATAAGTCTCCATGACCAAATGAATGTGATAGACATATACTACCTTGTTTTCTCATGGCACCATGTGCTGGCACACTGACTCGACCTTTGCGAACCATAAAAACAGCATAAGGTACCATCTTCTTTAGTAGACTATACATTTGCGGATGCATTTTCTCCAGTGAGGACATGTTAACCATGAAGTTGTTATATATCCGGTTATTTTCTGATATTTGCAAGCTATCTTCATGTAACTCAGAGTCCAGATCTGTGTTATATGTTATTAGTAATGACGCTTCATTAATCATGCCTTGCGTTTGTAATCTTCGAGCAATTTTGAACAAACTACTAAGTACTGTTGGTAACACCAACCCTTTTATTGTTATAGCATACCTCTCACTGCTATTTTGATCTATCAAGTCTGCCCATGTCACTCGCAATTCGTACAGTTTAGAAAAGAGAACAGGAAAGTTAGACAGCACCAATTTAACCGGTGCTACGCGCAAAGTTGTTTTTTTCATATTCAATAGAACGTCCTCGGCCTGTTTCGCAAGAAACCGTAACATTTTTTGACAATGATGTCGTCCTCTTACAAATATAACATTAACATCATAGTCATCAGACAGTGGTAAGTTCAGAGCTCTAAAGAAAGCTTCCTTTGAGGGCTCATCGTGTTTACCAATCTCTTGAAATTCCACAATGGCCAAAGAGTCATCCAAATTCCTTACTGACTCTTGCGATTGTGATGTTAGGGGTATTTTTAGATAGCTACAAACTATATCATCAGGGTTTAGATCCATGTGGCCCGTGTAATTATTTGGGCCAGTGGTATGATATATGGTATTATAATGTATACCCTCATCTATCAATGCACTTCTGAAAGCCATACTTGACCTAGTGATCAATATTTCATCTTTAGTAAACAAGCCACTATATTCTTCGGTAATAAGTATGGCCTCCATACCATCGCCAGTTTTCTTTCGAAGCTGAACCAGGCAATCATGGAGTGCATATAGCATTTCATATGTGGAGTTTTTACTGACTTTAGATGACTCCTTAGTAACTTTCGATATACGGGATAGAAGCACTTCATTTTCATATACAGTATCATCATAAAAGCAAACGTGGTATATCATTGCTTTTCGTATCATATCCATGATGCGGTATATTGCATCATCATCTTTTCTCCAAATCATCACATTTTGTGATGTTGCTTTATCAGATAGTTCCAGTGAACGTTTTTTCCCTACCCTTCCACGGGTTCCGACCTTCTTGATTTTAACCGTGCCTTCGGGGTCATTTTGTCGAATCTATAGTTTATGTATGCTAGACAAAACATCCACTTTCTAAATGCAATATAACCTAACCAAACCTACAAGCGAATATCCGTGCGATTCCAGAATAAGGTTACACTTGGTTATTTCATCACGTTGTGTAACTTTGGTGTCCGCGCAGTCTATTAAAGCGATATATAGTGTTATGCATATACCTACCGCTGCTTGACGAAGATTTATTTGCGAAATAGTTATCGCTATCATAGATTCGGGGATGTTTGAACGACTTCAGTATATAGGAGGGAAGGGGTCTATCTGCTGAGTACCGTAACTCGACTGACGATATAAGATGGCAACAATATGATATAGGCATTACGTTAGATCCGATTCAATAACTTCACATCTCATTATGACATATATATCATACATTGTCTATATAACACACATGTGTATGAATACTAATGCAACACTGACTATATCAGCCTCGAGATATAACTTTCCATCTCTAAGCATCTATAATATTACTGTATTAAGTAAAACACTATATTTGTTCACCTATTCGTCATTGTGTAACTATCAAGTCGCGTTATTGTCTATGGTTGGAATCCCTAGAATTAATGGTAATAAACACATACACATCTGAACAAATTAGGCCTATATAGAATTCATATAGTGATATGAACTGCTTGTTGTTGTTTGTCTAATGCTACGAACCGCGCTAGACCATATATCATATCCGTGTTGGTGTACCCATAGAATATTACATCAACAAGATGCTGAGTTACACCTTTTTTGTGTATGAACAATAATGCTGAGTTTGGTAACCAATTCGGTTACATATGCCAGAGCACATAACACTAGAAAATGGTTTTCATCTATATTTGACGTTATCAGAGAGCGGCGAAGGACGGTTTCAGTGATTGAAAAAGATGTATTGCCATCATCTGATCCACCATGTGACGCTGTACCTGTGCCCCAAACCATATGCAATTCCGATTTGCAGCAATTATGGAAGCAGTTCAGCATTTTGGGTACCAAGCCATCCGGTTACCGTGATAATGGTCATCTCCGGTATTTAACGATTCGGTTGTTACGCGTTTTACCTGTAGCAAGGTTAGTTAAGTTATGCCTGTCCATACACTGAACAGCGCTGAAGAACTCTGTAATGCCCTGGAGATACTATCCCGTCTTAAATATCGCAATATTATTCTTTTACAAGGTATTACTGAGTCCCTTTATTGGCATTCTAAACTTTCAAAATGCACTTTAAAGCATGTTACACGTTATTTACGTATTTGCAGCACTTTAAGGTATGTGGTGTCTATTTTGTTATCCATCCTCACAGGTACATACCTAATTACCGTCATCTGGATCAGTTTCTACTTGAATTGGACAAGGAGGGTAACAAGTCTTCTGCGGGCGACTATGTTAGAGTACTACAATTTCTGGTCGGGAGCAACCTATGCAACAGTGATGTTTACTCTGATATCTACCGAAGGTGCTTGTCTCACTGTTTAGACAATATAGGCTTCATGACACATCAGCACCTAGCATCTTTTAGCCAAACACAGCTGATAATAGACCCAACAGACAGGTGAGTACTTTAATTCGATAGATTCTACACTGTTATAGCAACGCATTCAATCGCATATGCTTAAACTTCGAACGGGGCTTAACAGGTGAAGAAGTGGAACAATTTCGTATGCTATCAAATGCTATTTTACGTAGCAAATCTGAAGATTTGTCTTGCTACTATTTAAACATTCTACACCGTTACTTAGATAACCCTGAAAGATGGGACAGTGGCCTTCTGACTACAGCATTGGGGTCAGTTATATCTGTTATCCAATAAAATGCACAGCGTGCTTGAGAAGTATTATTACCGTGACACGGTAGCTTTGAGCAAATTGGGCAATATTGTATCCATGCATTTAACGAAGCTTAATACCCACCAACTAGTCGCCATTGTAAATAACTTTGCCAAATTTTCGTACAAGCACAAGGAGTTAATCCATGCCATAGTGCGTTCACCATATGCTAGTATGTGAATTGTTAGTGTATACAATTACTGCAGGTGATGGCCATATTTTATCTAGGCTTCGCGTATTGCATTGCGTCGCCAATTTATTGGCCAAAGTCGATTACAAGCCTATGGATGTGATAACTAAAATAGTTAACGGCACTGTTGACTCTTGCGAATCATTATTACAATGCAGTGGTCATCCTCCATGGATAGTAGTTCAGAGACATGCTACATCAGTTCCTGGGTTAGATGCAGTAGATCCCAAGACACCGGTTGTCATTACCGGTACAATGATTTGGGATATGCTGACTCCTGGTGACACTTCAGCTGACACAGCTGAGAAAACTACCAAAAGACCTACAGTCCTCCGGAGGCTGATAAGCCGTCCACGGAAAGACCCACTAGATGCAGACTGCATGACAGCTTCAGTGGACAGGTTGAGGGTGACTCCGCAATCTGTGGACATACTTCGCTTCAGGAGCCTAAAGGAGTGCATGGATGAATTTATCATGCTACATTTTGATGGTCGTCACCCAGCTCACAATAGGCTGCATATGCGCAAGTTGATGAAATGCCAACAACGTGACTTCAATAGAGAACCATACAATTCAAGCAAGATCTTGCGTAGCATCAAAGTGGAGAAACCCACCGAGTCGCGCATTAATCTATCATATAGAAAAGTTAAAAAGATAATGAAATATTCAGGTTCACGTCACATTCAGCCTAGTCGTTACTATATAAACGAATGCCGTGCTTTGAAACGAGCATTTCTAAGGCCATATAAGGAGTTGGCTAATGGTCTACATGGCAGTGTACTACCTAGAACCAAACTCGAAACCGTGGACGCCAAAAAGCAGCTAGAGCTAATAGATATCTGGAACAATTGCACCCAAAGGTCGACCTCGAGCCCCAATATGGGCTCTACAGGGAACTGTATAGTTAAACCCACTGATGTGGCCTGTCTAAGTGGGAGTACAAGTATAAATGACATGTCAATAATTCCCGAAGCTCAGAGTGTAATGCAACATTTGGAGACATATGTAGATAGCACATCGCCTCACTATGTTGATAACAAGTTGCTCCTGAGGCCGGTGAGGTTAGGTTCCATTTTCAGTTGGCGGTTAAAGCGCAGGCTAAGGCTATTAGAGTTATCGCACGATCGCAATTTGTTGAGTAATACCATGACGTATATGTTGGATAATGGCTTTTGGCGACGTCCAACAGTTACGGAAGCGTGCATCTCAATAAAGGAGCAGCCAATGGGAATCCACCTGATCGGTATACTAACATCCCTGTATAAGTTAAACTTTATCTCAGCTGATCTTATTAAACGGTCAATTACAGTTCTAGGGTTATTCAAGCGGGCTGAGCTAGAAGATTTCCCAGTGGAATACGGTAATTCCTCTATGTCTAGACTTACAGCTCCCCTTGTGACTACATTTCTGAATCTAGGTCGCCTCGTAAAGGCAGTAAGGAATGTCATATTTCACAATTCATTTCGCGATACTGCCCAGGAACTTATAAATATCATATCGTAAGTTTGACACGGTGTCTTTAACACCATTACAGCAACAGTGGTATCCTTGAGGCCCTATCCACAGGGGATATCTACAAGAAACGTGTTCTAGGGATACATGAGATCACAGATTTCCTACACAGATTCAACACATTAGTTTTCCATGGATACATCAACATTCATGTGCCCAGACTACAGGATAGTCGGGGACAGGTTATGAGCATCCCTGACCAGGATACCATAGATTCCATCACAACCCGGGGTTGGGAACATCTTAGGCAATCATCTGGTCCAGTCATTCAGGCATACATATACCTGACTATGTTGGTTACACAATATCTACCATCCCTGGAAGGCTCAATTAACGAGTCCCAACAGTTCATCGTTACGAAACTCATTGACGAGTTGGTATTCATCCGATGGATTGTATGGAACCTCGGTCCTGCCTACACAGATAGCAAGCTATTGACAGGGCTGGCACACCTTGACCGGGAAATGTACCCATTGGTGCTGAAGTATACGGAATGTGTAGATCAGCGTTCACAAGCTATATATGGCCTATGTGCTCTATATCGCCACGATAATCTAGAAGCGCTAATGGATGCAAACAATGTGGATAACAATGTGACCTCCAGGATCAAGTTTAGCAACATAAATATTGCGCAACTGATGGCGCGTCATAGAATCACGATGGATGATATAAACCGTTGGATCTCGGCTGTTGCTTACGTCAAGAGTCCGATGGATACACGATTTGCTTTGTTCAACGATAGCTTACGAAGTGGTATGGTGGTACTCCACACACCTGAAGACGCTCGAGCATCTGCGTCGGGTACGCTATACAACTTTTACCTTAGGTACTATAGCTCAGGTTAGATAACATTTTGGGTTAATGGTATTCTGAGGAATTCAAACTAATTGTTCGATCAGTTTATGTATAATGTCTTTAGTGGGATCCAATTCATCGTTTAATCAAAATGTGGACACATCTTCACAGCCAGGTAGCCAGGTTAATGGTCAACCTGTAGTACTTCCTTTTTCTCGTGCTAGCAATATAACTTATAAGGGCAATAGTTGTCCGATAGTGTACGTAGTGCATAAGATTATAGCTATCCTATCTCAACACAACCGTGCGCTTCATACGTTAGAAGTGGAGAAGGCTTTGCGCAGCCTTGGTTTTATGGTAATGTAGGCTACTTACGAAATCAAATACCACAGGGTGTTGACATTTGTACAAATAAGGAGCTTTTCGAGTCTTTACTCAAGGTTCAGCGTATAGAGTTTGATGTTGTAAGGAAACGTCTTCTATACAAGAATCCTTTTGAATCAGTGACTGATTCATCCACTTTAGTGGACTATATAAACAAGAACTACTTAATCAAGGGATTGCGTGTGAACAATGAAATGTTAAACTGCAATCCTAATATGGCCAAATGGATTGACGAGGCCTTAAAAAATCGCAAGTTACGTGCTGTACGCTTAACAGTGTCTCATATCAAAGGTAATTATCTCGGTTGGTTATAACATGTACCCAGGGAAGTACAAATGCCGTTATGCTGGTAAACCCAACCAGTGTTCCTTGTACACGGTGACCAAATGTGTAGAATGCAGTACCAACTTCAAGGACGTCTTGCTCTTTCCTTTGGGTAAGGAGCAATATGAGCAAGATCGTTTAAATTTCGCTTCTGATATAAAGGATTTGTGGGATTCCGTGACCCTCCCACCAATAGAGGACCTGCTGAAAGAATACAACATGAGCCATGTTGAGCGGACATTCATCAATGTACCTAGGTGGGTAATTACACTTTTGTGGATAACTGATTGTAGTGGTACTGGCGGTAGGCGCCAGAGAAATAAACAGGGTATTGCTGGCATCAAGATGCGCAAGATTTACAATACTCATTTGTTTACTGCTCAAGAACTTTCGGCAGACATGTCTAGGAACCAGAATAATTAATATATAGACATTAACTCAATAGCTGTAAGTGCGTTTCTTGCTCCGCGGGTCCTTTGGACTTGCGTGGGTACAAGAGTGGCTTAATGGCTTTATCATCAATTTCATGGAGCAGCGGTGTGAAAATACGCCACGCTTCATTTACTTCTTCAATAGTTGGGAAATAGTTTCTCTTCCCGCTAAATGCATGATACAGTAGTATTTCGTAGCATCCTACTACGGGACGCTTCGTTAGGTTATAGTCAACATCGCGTAGAATGCACTCTTCCACTTTCATGTTCATGCTATCCGTTTCGTTGTCACTGTTGAATATTAGCTTTTCATTTTCTGTCTGGGACTCAAGGTTCGGGGCGTCAATTGACCAGAATATACTAGGGTCAGGCTGTACTCGGAACACTAGGTTACGTCCCCTGAATTCCGACCCCAATTCATTAGCAAACGTATCCCTCATTTTGAGATTAACTTCGCACAAACGCTCGTCCAAGCCCTTACCGGCTGTTATAACAAATGGCACGCCTGACCACCGTTCGTTGTCTACATACAGTACCATGGAGCAGAAAGTGGAGCAACGGGAGTCAGGCGGGACGCCCTGTTCTTCTACATACGCACACTCCTCACCGTCATCACTGGTGGTGTATTGACCTAGTATAGTATCTTCCAATCGTACTGTGCGTACCGCTCGTAGTACTTTAATCTTCTCTTCGGTCAATGACTCGTTGTGTCGATCTGGCTTATCCATTGTTATAAGTGACAGCAGCTGCATGCCATGGTTCTGGATCATATCGCGGATGATGCCATATTGCTCGAAGTAGCTTCGCCCGAAGCTGCCTATAGTCTCCTTCATCTTAATATGTACGCTCTTTACGTACTTGTTGCAAAACAAATTGGTGTATCGCACGGAACGCCTGATGGCTATCATGCACGATATCAAGGGTTTCCCAAGGTAGTGGTCAACCAAAAACACTTCATCTGAGGTGGCGTGCTCGACTAGAACCTTTTGTATCTGCTGGCTGCTACCCAAATCGCGACCAAACGGTTTTTCCAGTATTACACGGAACCAACCGTTAGCTGGACGGCAAACGGACGTTGCCAACTTCATGATTGGGTGGTAGGCCTCAGCTGGCGTTGCCAGGTAAACCAGACGATGGGTAACAGCGGAACCGCATTCAAGTTCCTTCAGAGTTTCATTCAACTTCGTTTCAGATTCCGGATCATCATATTTGATCGTTATCCGTCGAAGCACTTTCTTGAACTCTGATATTATGGTTGGGAAATCGAATCTAGCAGCGGCTTCGCACATAAACACAGTGGTCTTGATCGATGAGAAGATATCAGTGGAGACTGTATCAAAGAAATCGTCAAAAGACTGATGCGAGCGGCTAATTGCCAATATACGGAACTTCGCAGGTAAGAAACCCAGATAGAACAGGTGAAACAGTGCTGGGTACAACTTCCTACGGGCGAGGTCGCCCGTACTCCCAAACAGCAGGAACGTAAGGCAGTCGGTTGGGTTTATTGGTACCTTCCGCCTTATACGGCGTATACTTGATGAATCCAAAACTGCTACACATCCCGGTTTGGTAAATATTTGTGTCGCGGGGAACCGTATGGGATCCACGTGGCGGTATTGTATCATCGTTGTCCAGATACGTTTCTTACGTTCGCCCTTCAGCAGGAACAGCTTGCTCTTGGCGGAGCATAGGAAGGGCAAGGTCAACGTCAAACGTTCATGGACTGCTGCAGTATCCGTCAATGATATCATAACACGCTTTTTGCAGTTGGTCACATCGGCCGGGTCCAACGTTGACAGGTAATCTGGGAACAACCCTGCTATATGGAAATCATCTCCTATACCCAGTGTTATCAAGTCAGGTGTAGTTGCATATTTGTTCTTTGACATTCCTACGATTTTAGCAGTATTGACGCAACTGTTATCCGGAACTTTGCCAAATATTTCCTCGAGATCAGCTTCATATTTACTAACACAATCTTCCAATGGTAGTGTAGTATCAGGGAATATGATATGTTTTTCTGGTATTGGCCAATTCTTTAGTAATGTGTTCCGTACTAAACGCTGGTTCGATAGCTCATCAGTTGGCGGGACGTACCGCTCGTCTACCAAAAACAGTATGATACGGTTGAAATCAATGTCTAAATCTTCTAAACTACCCAGTTGCCTAAACAGGGTACGAGGGGTACTACCACCTGACAGACCGATAGTAACAATGGAATCAGGGGTTTCAGCTTGCTTGGTCTTTATGTGATGCATAATCAAGTGCATGGCAGCCATTACAAACCCTTCTTCTGTGTGACAATCCAGGAGACACGGCTCTACTATTCCAGTGTCATTATCATCCAATTCGTCGTCTACATCACGATACTTGAAGTGATTAATAACATCCGGTGCATCGCTGAAGTCGATAACTTCATTAAGCTTGTTTTCATAGAATGTTTCCAGCCAATCTTGATATTGCGTCGTGTTAGCTGTAACTAGGCTGCATAGTGATGTTGACGAATTGTTTCTTTTTATAGGTTGACGGGGTGACCCTTGAGAATCCCTATCCTCGAAATTATACGACTTCAGACTCTGAAGCACACTATCCGCCATTTCTGCTTTCTTATTCCTATCTTTAGTTAATGGTATCCACGACAAGATAGTAGAGTGCGTCTACGGGAGCCCTTGTTAAAATAGCTTCAAATGTGTGGAACTTATAACGGTTCCCAATGGAAATGGATAGCATATATTTAATGCTTACATCCAAGAGCGTGGTCCTTAGTGCGGAAAAACATCATGACTACCAGAAAACCCTGATTTGCACAACGGTTTATTTAACGGTATGGAACAACGTATGGCTGGTACAGAAACAAAGTGGCTATATGGACGTCCTCGTGATGACTCAATTACTATATTAATAAATCTTAAACACAAATTCTAAGAAGAATACCGGCATTGTCTATACATAACAGATATATTGTGGTGCGAGGGGTAAAGTCCTACAAGGATCATAATACACAAAGGCCGACAACGTAGACACACCAAATATTGAGAGATGTTATACACCTCCAATATGAGGAGGATTCCATGTGCAAAGGTATTGAGATCTTTAACCCGAGGGGGGCTGTTTTATGCATCCGCGGTCGTACATTTATTGGATATGCGGACACATGGCAAATTTATGAGCGATAAATTATGATCTGGAAGGGTCCCTTTGCAATTGAATCGTGATACAGTTAACATTGATCCGTGAACACACCAGATTATTTAAACTTTACCTGCACACACTCAATGACGGTTACCGGTGTCGTTGCTGGGTTTTCACATAGCAAATATGATACATACAGCTTGCGTAATAAAATTATAGCGCGGTGTAAATTACGATTTGGTATTCATTATTGCTTATTAAGGAACGAAATTCTATATCATAGCAACTACAGGGATACTACACACTGAACGTATCCATTCACCTGTAATAAAATAAATCATAACGTCCCTGCTATCGTACCTCACCATTGGCATCACTCGGCCTTTGTGGTCTTATCTCCCATGATATACCGGGCTTGAGACTCGCCGCTGCCTTGATCATCGTAGCATGCTATATATCCGAATCTGATGGCAATACCTAACGCAGATAAAGTAGCCACAATAGCCGTGATAGCAGTTGACAATGTGCGATTCGGGCTGAAGTATTGGATGACTACTGGTAGTGCCAGTGCAATGCCCGCTGGCACGGTGAGCATTAACCCGGTAAAGTTACCCAGTAGCCTAACTGCGTGTACCTCATGTAATGAAATGCTCTGCTTAGATTCTGTCATCTTTTATGGAGTACTGTTAAACAAGTTAGTCCCCTGGTGATAAGGTGGTTCCCTAATAAACTTGTTCGTGGCTAACAGTTGCTCTTTAATAGTGGATATACCTTTTTAGGAAAATAATAGATCTCTTGTGTACGGTATGTGGTGGAAGGTTGAGTTTCCCCGATACACATCAGATACCTCTTGAAGACGTGCACACTCATTGGTTGATCCCCTAAAGACACGTACAGAAAGCTGACTACAGTGACCAATATATTTACATAGCGATATTATATATTTCCATTGTGAACTGTAACTTAAAAATCAGCTGATCGGGCCAAAGTTCTGCATGAATGGCCCTAGTAAAGCTGCAAAAGGGTTACCTTCCATGGGTGATGGTGATGCGTTGATATTAAAGGGATCGGTAGGATCGTTATGTCCTGGGAATATCCTTTGTCTGATGGCTAATATCAATCGGATGAAATTAGGATCCGCCTCGATGATTGTTTTGTATACTTTACATGTAACTTTGAACAATTGGAAATCAGGTTCTTCACAGATTTCAGTGAGTATATGTGCCAGTTGTATTGGCAATGGTACCTGGGTCAGTGTCAGTAGCAATGAAATCCACTTACTCCCTCTCCAGATTCGAAATCCAGGTTTAACATGAGCAGGAGGCACTTAGCACTGGTACTATCTCCCAGTGCCAACTGAATTAGTATACAACGTAGGTATATGAATCCCCGTTCATGCTCCTCAACATGTGAACACCACTTTTCCAACATGTCATAAATCGCCTCAACATCCTGGGTATGGACTAAATACCTTTGTGCTACTGCCAAATCCCGTTCATTGATGTAATATTGCCCCAATGTCTTGTATAATGTTTTATCTGGTATAAGTTCCAAAGCGTCTTCCATGATTGCCAGTGCTCCTTCAACTATCTTTTCCTTGGTGAGTGGTCCAGACGGCTCCTCCACAGACAATGCCGTAGTGACGGCGTTAAAAAAGGTATTAATTTGCTCCACATGCTCGGTAGTGAGGCTTATTGACCCCTGTTTTGCGATATTAATATACTCCTTCATTAACTCGAGACTCTGGGCATATTCCTTTACCCCTGTAGCAAGTTATTATAAGACACTATGGATCATACCTATGTACACCCCTGCAAAATGGCGTAAAACATAGAACGCTTCATAATACTTCTTGCTTATTATTGCCCTGGTAAACGTAGACTTCCTTTAGCAATAACATACCGCTTCGACGCGCTCAGCACGTGTTGGAGTGAGTCGTAAAAACGACCTTCGGCAATATCTTGGTTTATACGGCGATACTTTGGATTACTATCAATATCCATTTTAGCTAAAATAGTATGAATTACACCAAAAAAAGCAACGGTGCCTAGGAATCAATGTTATGTGGGCACAGGTTGTAGTGTGTATTACGTTCAAGACAACCATTGTCTATACACTTTACACCAATGTGCTATAAATAGGTATTATTGCATAGTTATAAAAGGAGTATATGTTCTGTGTGAATTACTGGAATATCTCCGAGAATCTCTGGATTGATTTTGGTGTATTATATCAGAGGTATCTAATTAAGGATGCTTAAGGAATCTCATTTGTTATCGTATTAACTGGTTCACTTTGTCCATAAAATGGGCAGTAAGGGTATCATTCCATGTAGGTAAAAGTCGCGACTATGGAATCCAACAAGAACTCAGCTTCGCACATTGGCGATGTGGTAAATCCAACGAATATTACAGTTCTTGGTGCTGGTTGTGAAGTTGGTCGGTCATGTGTATTTGCGGAACGTGGTAAACACAATGTTATGTTCGACTGTGGTTTGCATCCAGCTTTATCTGGTGTTGGTGCTTTGCCTGTCTTTGAGGCTATTGATTTATCTAAGGTTGATTTATGTTTGATTACTCACTTCCACTTGGACCATTGTGGTGCCGTTCCGTATTTACTTTCTAAGACATCCTTCAAGGGTCGTATTTTCATGACGTATGCTACTAAGGCTATATGTCATTTACTATGGACTGACTATGCTCGTATGGAGCAGTTACAGACCGTGAAATCCATATTTGACAGGACTGCTCCTAGGGATCTTCAGGATGGTTCCGATTCAAAGGAAGGTCTCATGGATGAACTCATTTGCGGTTCTGGTTTGTATTCATTCGACGACGTGGAATATGCGTTGTCAAAGATTGAAACCATAGATTTCCATGAGGAAAAGGACGTTGGTGGTATAAAGTTTTCGTGTTACAGGGCAGGCCACGTTCTCGGGGCCTCCATGTTTCTCGTTGAGATGGATGGCGTACGCATTTTATATACTGGTGACTATTCAACTGAAGTGGACAGGCACGTACCTTGTGCTGAGATACCACCGATAAATGCCCATTTATTAATATGTGAAAGCACGTATGGTATTAGGATACATGAGGAGCGCGTTCAACGCGAACGCCGATTCCTTCGCTCTGTTATAGAGATTGTTACTCGTGGTGGCAAGTGCCTCTTACCAGTTTTTGCTTTGGGTAGGGCCCAGGAAATCTTACTGATACTAGATGAGTATTGGCAGGCCAACCGTAACCTTCAGCCCATACCTATTTTCTACATATCACCTTTGGCGCAAAAGTCCTTGCGTGTATATGAAACGTTTGTGGGTTTATGCGGTGACTACATCAAGGAGGTGAGTCCTTCATAGTGTTTTAAATGTCTACAGTGCGTCTATAATGGCTTTAACCCATTCAACTTCACTTTTGTTAAGTATGCCAGATCAGTTGCCGAGATATCGCAATATTTACAAGCTGATGGCCCCTGTATCGTAATGACCTCTCCTGGTATGTTGCAAGGGGGGCCATCTCTACAGATTTTTGAGAAGATAGCACCAGACAGTCGAAACGGTGTTGTTTTAACGGGTTACACCGTTAAGGGCACACTTGCGGATGAGTTACGACGCGACCCTGAGGTGGTCAACGTTGGTCACAAAACCATTAAACGCTTATGCTCCGTGGACCAGATATCATTTAGTGCTCATGCTGATTACCATCAAACCAAGGAATTCATTCGGAGGTTATCCGTTCCGAATGTCATCCTTGTCCATGGTGAGCGTAATGAGATGACTCGTATGAGGGACAAGCTTTCTGAGGAGATCAATGAGCTTTCTGTTTTTATGCCTGAGGTGCTACAGATGATAACTCTCAACTTCCCACCGGACACCACTATCCATGCCGTGGGTCAAATAGCAGATGACGCTAAGAGAATTGCAACTCATGGCCCTGACGATACCGTGGCATATTCTAGCGTGGTCCTGGTTGGCGAAAACAAACCCAAAGTGGTCTATGCCGATGACCTGGAGAACTCAGTCTCCTTGGACCTCAGCTATCTGGATCAACAGATGACCATTGAGTTCAATGGTACCCTAGAGGACCTGAAAGCAACATTGGATGGCATCTACGATCAGGTGGAGATAATAGGCAATGACCAGTTACGTGTTCTAGGCCTGGTAACAGTCTTTGTTGCCAATGGACGCCTAAGGATGACCTGGACCTCTAACCCAGTGGCGGACCTCGTTGCTGATAGTATCAACATGGTTGCTATACAGTTGATCGTGAACCCCAAAGAATGCTTACAGGAATCCGGGATTAACGTTCTACTCAAGGAAGACTCAGTCTTCTATGAGGTATCAGAGAAGCAGCTGATTGCGAAATTCGGGGCACCGGTAGATCCCTGTGTCAAGGAGGAATCAATTGACCCCAAAGGCCACAGGAAACTGCAGTTTCTAATCCAGAATCCATATTCCGAGAACTCGCCTGTTGTTGGCATGGACGTCAACCTTAGTACTTGCGAAGTAGGTTTTTAGGTGTGTCTAACATATGGTACCAGGTAACCTGTGAAGACAAGGAGGCTGCCAACATTGCAATCTCCATATTAAACACGATAAAGGCTGCTTTGAGGCCGGTAACATTCTAGCTTAACTATCGCACCATTATGTTTGTGTTACTGTCCCTTTTGTTATGATGCTAACGATGTTATCTTCATCTGTTAGGACCTTATCCTCTGCTAGCTGCATACCAGATACTCCCACAGCTTTGTGGAAGTTGCGTCCAATTTCAAAATGCAGCATGCTTGCAAACTCCCGTACTGTGGTTCCGGGCATCACGGTGATGCATTCTCGGAATGCCTTGCTGCTGCTCTCATCGTCGCCAAATGTTTTCAGGTTCTTCACGGGGTAGACGCAGATAACTCCAGCTGCCTTAGTGGCTTCATTTAGGGCGGAAGTTACCCCTGTAGAGCCGAATCTGTATAATACCAGGTCACGTATATTGTTGAGTCTGGTACGTAGCTTCTCATCTGGTGGTTTCAAGCGGTCGTTCCTAGGGTCATCATCGGAATCTCCGTGCATATAGAAATCACTGTCACCTTCGAAGAAGTCGATATATCCCTGTGATTGCATTTTGCGCAGGAAGCACATGGCTAGTGCACTGCACATTACTGTGGGTACGTCTGGGTGTCGTTGGCATATCCGTAGTGTGTTTCCATCCGTATCACCTTCTGAATCAATTTTATTCAGTACCAATACGAATTTGAACCGTTCCTGCACGAATACGGAGACGAATTTGCGAATTTGTTTTTCATCCCATTCCAGTAGGTCAACGAATTGTGAGTGCTTCACTTCCATGAGGTCAAGTACTCGTGAGACCATGGTTTCTGGTACCATGTATCCTGACAATTTGCTATGGAGTGTTGTTACTGCATTATCCTTCTTCATTAAATGCCTCTTTGCCATTGTTGTCCATTTGGGTAACAAGTTATTGTAAATCCATAGTTCAATTTCTTCTACTAACCATGAGTGGTCTCCTGATGGATCGTATCCTATTGTTGCATCTCCCTTTTCGTTAGTTCTCCCGGAGACGTCTATTATATGCATCAGCACGTCTGCGTGGCGCAGGTCGTCCAGGAACTTGTTCCCGATGCCACGGCCCTCGTTAGCCCCTGGGATCAACCCTGCGACATCCAGTAGCTTGACAGGTACTCTTCTGACGCCATTCCTGCAACTTCCGAAGGATGGCGCACATTTGACGTTATACTTTACACATGGGCAATCCGTAGTAAAGAACGCCACTCCGTGGTTAGGCTCGATTGTAGTGAATGGGTGCGCTGCGGTTTTTGCGTTTGGATTCACGCAGACGGCATTGAAAAAGGTAGACTTACCAGAGGAAGGCTTGCCGACACATCCTATTACAAAGTCCCGCGCCATTTAGTATCAATGGCTATGGATCTCAATATATTAAATGCGATTTAAATGACTTTCCAAAAGCCATTGTACTGCGATATGCTATATATTAGCAAATAGCATTCAACCTATGCCTAATTTGTTAAAATGGACTTTATAATTATGAAAATATTCTGATGTGTATCTGATAAGAGATGTGCCATGTAATTACACAACCACCTGTGGGTGTGATGGAGACTCCTGGATATAATTCACTAAACTAAAGGATGAACTACCTGTGATTAATTTACACATTTTTGTGTAATACATATTGCGATTTTTCTTAGTATCTCTTGTGTAGACTATGGTTATAGAATGTGATTCTACAGGTCAACAAATCGCCATTGGTGTTATATAACAAAATGTATTATAGTGGCAGTATGAATATTCCAATTGACCGTGGAAGCACGTATGGTCACACAGTTGTTCCTATGATTAGACTATACAATCCTAGTAGGATAGTAAGTCAGAATCGGGGTATATATGTTCCAAAGTACAAGTTCTGGAATCCATTAAATCCGTCGGATGTACTCAAAGCTGCATATGGATACAGTGATCCGTGGAGCAGACCTTCATGTTTTACTCCACCGGTGACTGGACGGTGTCCATTACCAGGTCGTACTATTCCAACGGACAACCTTTTAAGGAGATATATGGATGATATGAACAGATGGGTATTTGGAGATGATTATGTATCGCCTTTTTCTAGGTATCATGATGATTCTTTTAATAGTATCATGGACGTTGGAAGGTCGGTTCTCAATAACACCTGGGATATGATGGAGCCATTCCACAAAATGTGGATGTATCCTAGATATCCCGATCACAGCAATCCAGACATCTCTGTAGACCTGCAGAACTATCGTATATCTAGGGAACGGGGCTCATTTGGGAAGCCTAGAGTATGCCCATTAAGGGATCCGCTGTTATATAACAGTGGCACATATAGCAATCCCAGGGAACAATCGGACATGAATATAATCCGGAAAGAGGACGACCGAAGCTACAAGTTATCATTCACTATACCTAATGTAAATGCTAAAAACATAAAGATAAAGATTCGCGACGGTCTTTTGACAGTTTCTGGTCATGCAGAACGGGTAAAACGCGGCGATCATGAATCCGAAATGCGTTATTCCGAGAGCTTCCAGCACTCCGTTAGCTTACCGCGGGATGCCATGGAACTCGATGCGAAAGCGAGGTTGCGCAACGACACATTAACCATTGAAATACCGAAAAGACATTAGTAAACAAATATAAATTATTTGTAGAAACCATAACGTACACCCTTGCCTGGTTTTGTAGGAGATCATGTACACAATGGCATCCGGTGTGCGGGTTATATGCCACTCATCAAATGGAATGTGTAGGATACAGGAACCCGTGGAATCACGGTACAAAAATGATTATACACTGATATATGGACACTCGGTCTTGGAATTCACGTTCTGAAGATGTCTGCGTCACTGCTGCGGTGGGTCTTGATGCTCGCTGCAGCTGTGCGTAGCACATATTCCCTGGTGACCACTTTTAAAGAATCTGATGGTCCTTACAAGTCATTGCGCATTCCAATGTGTTTTGTACCTGTATTAGGTGCTAATTCCGATCAGATGTACAACCCTAGGTACCAATTTTCTCTTACGGAAGGTGGTACCATCGAGGGAATGATAAAGGTAGTCAATGTTTTGGACGGTCCTGTTATCAAAATAGCGCGTCACCCTGAGGAATTGATTAAATCGATGAAGAATGGCATTGACTATTCAAATCGTCACAATCCATTAAGGGTAAGAATAAGAACAGTGGATGAGGGCCATCACCAAGATCATCACAGTTGGTTCCAGCTTGGCCATAATTTACACAAATGGTTTACTCGTCGGAATGATGACGATATGCCGCTGCAGGAACCCCTGGTTGACCGCGGCATATCGGATAGACAAACTCTGGACAATGTTTACTTGTTGCTAATGTCCAAGGCCAAGTGGGACATATATTCCAGCGTAGCGACTGAGGAGCACTTGCAACCTGCCAAGGGTAACAACAAATTCATTGTTAGCAGCAACGTTGCTGCGGATATGCGCATACCTATATCTGAGGTTGGTGTCCCTATAAAATTCAGGTTTACTGCCAAGGAAACTGACCGGTTCGTGTTGATGATACTGAACGCTGATGAGCGAAAGCTGCTACTCGACGGGAAGATCACGTTCATGAACCCTTATAATGACCACTTACCTAGTGAAATGAAGTATTTTGAGCCTGTCATTTCATTTTGGGAGTCGGTATATCGTTTTACTGGTATACTGGCACTTGCATATTTGCTATTAAATCTTAGATCAACTGCGAATATGGTGAATTATATCATGGCCCTTAACTTTGGATTAATCGGTCTCTACTTACGGCTAGACAGATTTTTACTAGATTCGTTGATCAATACCGGTGAGCATTCGAACATACTGTGGACACTGGCTCACGTATTGAGGCGTATTCATGAAAACTGCTTAATGGGTCTGTTACTTCTTTTGGCTCTTGGGTGGAAGATACTACGTCCTCATTTATCTGGTGTGGAGATTAGGTTAGTGCTGTCTGTGACAGTATTTTCCTGTGTAGTCGGTTTCATTGAGATATTAATCTTTGGTGTTGATGTAACGCGTGGTCTCGTTTACACTATAAGTTTCGTAGCTATTCTTATAGCTACTAATTTCAACATTCTACTTATAAGGGCGCGGGTGGTTGACGAATCGCTCAACAGTGACGCAGGTATCGCATATGCCCATTTGAAGGCGTACAAGTTATTCAAGATAGGTTTCTTCGCTTCCATATTGAAGCCAGAGATATACTCGATTATTCGGGGTTTATGTCTCCAGACTACTGGGGACCAAACCTTCGTTTGGGATGAGCATTTCATGCTGTTCATCGATTTGTTTTTTGACTATGTTATCTATTGCGTCTACTTTGTAGCGTTTATGCCAACTACTCAACTACCGTTATTCAAGCATCTCTTGGAGATGCGCGGCATACCTAGGCAGTAGTAAACATGGTAACTAAATGTTTTTATAACGTCTATACACTCCTTGATAATGATGTCATTATCAATGGTCTAGATCTGTCCAGGAATTACTATAGAAAATGGAGATATACAATTCATCCGTAATGACATTCCTTTACATAGGAATAGACGATTATATTCCCGGGGAACTCCCTTAGATGTTTAGATTCAACACTAGAGTGTTAATAGCCACTGCGATTATAACTTTTCTGTTTGACCGCTCTGGGATATAGTTACCAACAGAATAATAGACCCAAGATGTACTAGTTGTGTAGTCCCTTACCCAACTCACTTGGGTTGGAAGACATCATGCAAGGGGACTACACATCTAGGAACAATCCTCAATATGATCAATACAGATCCAGGGTTGTGTAGATGGCTAGGAAACAGGTTTCCTAATGAAAGGTGAGTGGGTATCGCAGAGCAGAGCTCGTGAGCTGTTCGGGTTGAGCGCCTCGGACCTGCAGGCCAATATATCGCATGTAATCGACGAATCTTGTACCAATAAAGACGACACATCGCAATCCAATGTTGCCGATATAAAATGTGTACGCTATCCGCGGGTCCCGCTGACTGTACGTCTGGTTAAAAACCCGCGGGGGTACAGATTGCCAATGCGTTTGTACAAGACATCTGAATTACAAGCTTTAAGCCAACACAAGCGGGTGGAAACGGCTCCCCGGAAGCTTCCAGATAAAACTACAAAAAAGACACGCAAAAAGCGTATAGAAAAGTGTCTACCACAGGTCCAGCAGGAATGCATAACCAAGGGACATACCTTTGTGAAGGGTCTTGAAAATATGCATCAATGCACTGTTTGTGGCCAGACGGTTGAGATAGAGATTATATGACGTCTATACGGGTATATCATCTGGACCCACTGGTAGAGATGCGATGAAAGTCTCCCAGTTGACCATTTCTAGCAACGGGGAGTGGTATTTGATGAATGCCAATATATGGTTAATCGTCAATTTGCCATCTTTATGACTTAGTGCCTTGAAGACCGTATCTGTAATTCTGTTTGTTTGAGACTACTGTAAACATACCAGCAGCCGCTTTATCGAGTGGCTGGCTGCCAATGTTAACAACTTTCTGATCACGGGGGTCGCCTTCCTTTGGGACGTTTGTTTTTTGCAGATCAGTGGGCACTACTGACACACTTAACTAGTAACTAGATAACAATACTAACCGTGACCCAGGTATCCCTTTAACTTGAATTTGTGGCGTTGTTTATCTGGTACCAAGTAGGGAGTCTGCCGGTTGGCGACGTAGTAGGTTGGCCAAACGAGCTTAGTTGCTGCAAGCCGGCTACGGAACTGGTTGCTATCAATTTCCTCGTCTTCACGTTCGAAAATGCCATGCCATTTGCGGCGTTTTTGCACATTGGCGTCTAGGTTGCTACAGGTGGGAGTGGCCAGAACGCTGCCTATGGGCGATTGATCTGTTAAACGACCGAAAATCTACACAAAGTGGTACTTTTATTAACTTATCAAACCTTTGCCAATTCAAATGAATTAAATGCCAGCGTGTCTGCAGGTTGGAAAACATGATTCATGTGATTTGGCGCTGGTAACACAATGGCCCCGGAATGACTGGATATTACGGTAACCAGGGCCCATATTGCGGCCACTGGTCCGTAATGAACTACATAAGCTCCATGTGGCATTTAAGGTATCTAGGAATACTGAAATCCATGGATTCGTTGAGGAGTTGTACCTTGGCTGGTTCCCACCCCATAGCGCGTTGGCCTTCGGCGGCCAAAAGGCTCTAGTTTACTCTATTTACCTGGCCTCTAAGTCGCACATTGTATATATAATTAACAATTGCATCGCATTGTAGTATATAGGCTGTGCATCTCTCTATATCATTATCGGGGCATCCTCCTATAGCCGTTGTTATATCGTAACCATGGTACAGAGGGTAGTTTTAAGGCGTCACTGCCGTTACAACACCAGATCTAACAAGCAGCGCAAGGTTAAGACCCCTGGTGGCCGCTTGGTCGTCCAGCGCCGCGTTAAGGTTGCCCAGGGCCCGAAGTGTGGTGACTGCAAGTGCAAACTTGCTGGTATTCCAGCTCTCAGGCCTCACCTTTACCGCAACTTGAAGAAGCGTGAGCGTAGAGTATCACGTGCTTACGGTGGTGTTCGTTGCCACAAATGTGTTAAGGATAGGTACGTCACCATTCAGTCTCTGTAGACCGTTCTGAACTTTTTTCACTTTTCTTTAGGATCATTCGCGCATTCTTGAAGGAGGAGCAGAAGGCTCTTAAGAAGGTAATTGAGGAGCGCGAGGCCAAGAAGTCCGCTGCTTCCGCCAAGGTTGCTGAGGAGAAGAAGGAGGGCGCTGCCAAGAAGGCCCCTAAGAGCGCCAAGGCTGACGGTGCCCGCGAGTCTAGGGAGGGCAAGCCAAGCAAGAAGAAGGCTGCTCCCAAGGCCTAAACCTGTGTTTAATTTCCTGTTGGGCACGCTATACTGTAGTATTACTTTTTTTTATACTTAGCGCATGGCCTTGCGCAAACCATCTTTTGTATTACTAATTTTCCACTCTGTACGGCTTTTGGTACTACGGGGTTCTTATACGGCCAGATCATCGTGCACCTCCGGTAGATTCCATAGCCCCGGATACGTCCACCAGCGTTTCCTATCTTCCAGCCCTTCTCGTCTGCACATCATGGATAAACGTGAAGATAACCTTGACCAGGTTATATCTCCAGCAGCACAAGCCAAGCTGGATGCCAAACAGCAGCGTCTGAAGGCTCGTGGTAGGTGTCTTGGATGCATCCTAGCTACAACGTTTCGTTGCCCTAAGAACACTGGCAGATCAGTGTGTCTATGTGTAGCACTAGAAGTGATAAATATTGTTCACATCATCTACAGAGGAGCAAGAACGGCAAAAGCAGCTTTTGCTTGAGACCACAGTATCAGACCTAGATTCTGCATCGTTTGGCTATTTACTGCCGACGATATCCTGTTTACCTACTAGACAATGGGTGGAGATAAAGGATATCGATTCGGCTGAAGGCCAGGTTGTATGGCTGCGTGGACGTATCAATGACGTTCGTGGCAAGGGTAGGCACCGGGGTTCATAGAGATATAGTGGCACAGGTACCATGACATTTATCATCTTGAGGCAGCAGCATGAGTCGCTACAATGCATAGTTGACTCTCGGCAGGAAATGGTATCCAAGGACATGGCCAAGTGGGCTGCATCGCTGTCCATGGAGTCCATTGTCGATGTCCTGGGGAAGGTAGTAAGGCCCGAGGTGCCGGTAACCTCGACCACAGCTAAATGTAAGTTCTGTCCACTAGATTGCTAGTACTATACTGCACACATACTTATCTAGGCGAGTTACAGGTGCACAAGCTGATTTGTATCAGCAAGGCCAATCCTACAATGCCATTCCTGATCCGTGACGCCAACAACACTGATGATGAAGAGGCCTGCAAGAACCCTAGTGTGAGTTTTCGTTGTTGGCATTTCATGCGCCTCAGGTTATCAAGGTCAATCAGGACACCAGGCTGGATAACCGCCCACTGGATCTTAGGGTAAGGACAACCATAAACGAAACATTAATTGCCAGGCTACTTTAAACCTCGCCATATTCAAGATTCAATCGGAAATTTGCCAACAGTTCCGCAATTTTCTACTAAAGCGTGACTTTATTGAGATCCATAGCCCTAAGCTCCTTGGGGGTACCAGCGAAGGTGGCTGCAACGTATTTAAGTTGAAGTACTTTGACAACGATGCGTGCCTTGCGCAATCGCCACAGCTGTACAAGCAGCTTGCGGTGGTTGGTGACTTCCGACGCGTATTTGAGATAGGTACGTTCTGTTGCCAGGATATTGACTCTATACCCAGGCCCGGTTTTCAGGGCTGAGAACAGTAATACCCACCGCCACCTTTGCGAGTTCGTAGGGCTTGATATGGAGATGGAGATCCGCGATAACTACATGGAGGTGGTGGATCTGATCGACGACATGCTGAAGCATGTATTCCACGGGATCAACACGGAATGTAAAACTGAAGTTGAGATTTTCCAGAAGCACCAGCCCTCTGTGGAACCTTTCAAATGGCTGGATCAGACGCCGCGCATCCGCTTCACAGAGGCTGTGGAAATGCTGCGCGGCACCGAGCTTGCGGAATCGATTCCTGACGATATATCGTCGTATGACTTCTCCACCGAGCAGGAAAAACGTTTAGGCCGACTTGTCAAGGAGAAGTACAACACGGATTACTACATTGTATATGAGTACCCACTAAACGCACGCCCATTTTATACCATGCCCAAGGAACGCGATGGCATAATGTTCACGCACAGCTACGACTTCTTCATGCGAGGTGAAGAAATCCTTTCGGGTGCACAGCGTATCCATAACCCGGACCTGCTGCTGCAGCGAGCCAAGGAATGTGGAATCGACCCCAAGACCATCTCATGTTACATAGAGGCCTTCAAAATGGGTGCCTCTCCACATGCCGGGTGTGGTATAGGACTTGAACGTGTGGAAATGCTGTTTCTAGGTACTGGTAACATACGTCGCACCTCGCTGTTCCCCAGGGACCCTAAACGTCTTACACCTTAATATGCTTAACCAGTGCTAGAAGCAAGTTTTTTCTTAAACTGTTCATACCTTTTAATGTCCTCCTTGCGGACGGACTTCCTGGCATTGGCCATGGCAACCCTGAAGTGCTCGTTAGTTATATACGGCACCGGGTCCTCCTCACCCTCCTTTAAACGGCGGCCTCGCTTAATCTCGTGCTCAATGCTCTCCCTGATGGCCTCCCTGGCGGCCCTGTGGCATATTTCCGCAATGTCCGCTCCAGAGTACCCCTCCAGTTCCTCTGCCATCCTGCGTATGTTGACGTCGGGGGCCAACGGCGAGTTCTTCAAAGCGGCCTTGAAGATACTTTCTCTACTCTTCAAATCGGGTAGCGATATGTAAATCAGCTGGTCGAGCCTCCCAGGCCTGCAAATAGCCGGGTCCAATATATCTGGTCTATTAGTAGCCGCGATAATGAATATAGGCTTCTTTACATTCACACCATCGATTTCCGTGAGAATCTGGTTAATCACACGATCTGCAGCCTCGGAGCCGCTGCTGCTGCCTCCACCGGGACCGCCCCTAGTCTTAGCTATGGAGTCGATCTCATCGAAAAAGAGTATACACGGCGCAGCAGCGCGAGCCTTGTCAAACAGTTCACGTACATTCGCTTCGGACTCACCAAACCACATGGTCAGTAGTTCGGGACCCTTGATTGATATGAAGTTGGCATTGCATTCATGTGCTATTGCTTTGGCCAACAAAGTCTTACCACAGCCTGGAGGGCCGTAGAACAATACACCTTTACTAGAAGCTTGACCGAATTTACGGAATTTCTCAGGGTGCTCAACGGGATACTGGACTGTCTCGATGAGTTCCTTTTTGACGTCCTCAAGACCCCCTATATCCTCCCAGGTAGTCTCCGGAATTTGTACACGGCGTTCCCGGAGGGTCGATGGGTTGCATATGCGCAAGGCCTCCGCGAAATGGCGATTTTGAATAACTAGCTTGTTGAGGACCTCAGGAGATACCTTGTCCTCAAACTGGAGCATGTCCATAGAAGCTAAATTTTCACGAATGCAGCACATGGCAGCCTCAAAGCAGAGTTGTGCTATGTCGGCACCAACATAGCCATGGCACTCGCCTGCGATTTTCTTCAGGGATATATCAGGACTTAAGCGCATACCGCGAGTTTTTATCTTTAGTATTTCATACCGCTCCTCCTCGTCGCAGGCGGCTATCTCAATCTCACGATCAAACCTGCCGAACCTGCGCAACGCGGTGTCTATCGAATTAATGCGATTCGTAGCTGCCAGCACAACTACGTTCTTACTGGGTTCAATGCCATCCATCAGCGTTAGAAGCTGGCTGACGATACGTCGCTCCAGCTCGCTAGGACTCTTCTCACGCTTAGTTGCTATCGAGTCTATCTCGTCAATGAATATAATTGCGGGCGAGTTTTTCGAAGCTTTCTCAAATGCACGGCGCAATTTGGCCTCCGACTCGCCAACGTGCTTTGACATGATCTCTGGACCGTTGATAACAACACAGTGGGCACCGGTCTCTGAAGCTATTGCCCTGGCAATCAGGGTCTTACCAGTACCCGGAGGGCCATGCAGTATCACACCCTTAGGAGGTGATATGCCAACAGCCTTGTACACCTCAGGGTGTAACAGCGGCAGCTCTATGAGCTCCCTAATCTTGGATAGCTGCTTGTCCATACCACCAATCTCGTCATAACCGAGTTCACCATAAGATGCGTCATGCTGTTCACGAGTTAAGGAAGGACCGCTGCAGTCAAGGACACTCTCACCGGATATCAATCCAGATTCAACGTCCATTATACCCCGGTAGTCGTCTTTATAGGATTTAATAGACATGATCTTTAACTCAACAACGAAGCTGTTGGTCTCGTTGTGGTCGTTAGGGAGCAACACGAGCGACGATTTTGTGGAGTCCTGGAACTTCAACTGCAGGGTCATGTGGTCACCCAGTCGAACAGGACGCCTGCGTCCCAATGCTATCTCGCGACTGAAGAAGTCAAGAATTACCTTCATTAGCATCTTGGGGAACGTGTGCCGCAGAGTCTGCGGCATCTGAGCTAGTATCGGCCCGACACTGTCCTCAAATGGCATTAGCTTTACCAATTTGGCAGGTGGGATATCAGAAATGAGATCTATGGACATGACGTCGCCAGTACGCAGCTTCAGGTTACGACGGGTGTCAGAATGTATAAGAACTTGGTTGTCAGTTATGTTAGGGTCTATGCCCACTACACATACCGTGTCACAGCGTTTCTTACCACGGACACGGACTAAGTTGCCCTCTGCAACACCCAGTTTGTTAGCAGGTTCCTTGCCCATGCGTATTTCTATGCTGCTGTTACCATCAAACACACCGGATAATACAAATAGGTTAGGTATCAGACCTTCCAATATCCTCTGACTGGGTCCCTTGCTAATACGCTCTACGGTATCGCTTTCAGGTAATGTCGGCTCGGAGCTGTCCTCATGGCTATGCGGATTCCCTCCAGATGGTAAATCATCCTTCTTCTTGGACCAAGGCCACCCGCTGAAGCCTTCCTTAACTGATTTTGAGTCCTTATCTGGTCCGGAGTTACCCCCGCTACCGAAAGGTATCAGTGCCAGCGACCACGAACTAGTGCCATATTTAGACACATGACAGGGCGCACTTGACGGCAAAAGATTGACCTTCTGTCGAGGTCCAGATCTAACATCGAGCGCTAATATAGAACTCAGACACAGAAAATATAGCAACAAGAAATACCTTGATAAATTATTACGATAACTCGGCATTCTAATGTAATGGCCAGACTACACCTTTTGAACTCGAGTCATCTCAACGCCTTCCTCCTTCCATGCATACTGCAGTCAAATTGTTAATATATTGTCTATCAAAGAGATAAGTATTAATAAACAAAAAGTGTGTGGAAGGATGTAAAATCATGTTCCCAACCCGCCTTCTTCTAATGGGAACAACGGCAACAGTAATATGAATAACACTACGAAATAAAGTGTCTATTGATATATTTGCAAACTATATTTTACTAGACAGTGTTTTATAGAAAATAGTGATATAATAACACGTAAAGAGCTTGATGACGTGACTGTGTTATACCGTGGTATATAGAACACCCATGGGTAGAATTCAGCAGATCTTCTATTGTGGAAATGTATTAATACATTACACATGATTAATTACTATTGAATCTGTACGGTAAATAGCATGGATATGTTTTATCGATATAGTATACCAGTTCGATGGCATCCATGTTCCAGTTAATTCACAGGTCCAGAGGAGTGAATAGTATTAGATACCTGTTTATTATACGCTATATACCACCTTGAAAAGGGATGTGTTAGTTATTAGTTCCACCGCGTCAATGTGTAGCTAACAGGTACCTCTAAACACTGATGGGCGATATAGCACACAGTTAGTGAAGCGTATAGCGCCAGAATATCCGTATAGACAACGGGAATATCTAAACGACGTCATAGTTAACAGTGCCCGGATCAGTAGCGATGTTAAGATACAAAATAAATACACATGTTCAATATTGCAACGTAAAATAGAATTATATGTGTTCGAGTAACTGTGTGTGCTATAGTATATAGAATGGAGCTTGTATGCCTACACATGGAATGTGTAGCATAACGTCCAACACACACATGTGTGATGTGGCCACTGTATTGAGTAAATGGTTACATTAGTCCCTTCTCTCAGTGTGTATCTATATTCCGCGTTCAAATGAAGTTGTAGAAATGAGTATTGTTGGCCTATCAGCCGATCGCAGCGCGAGCCATCGCAGCCTTCAGGTCATATCCGAAGTTAAGTGCGTAGTACGCGAGCTGGTGGAGAATGCAATCGACGCCGGAGCCACTGATATCGGTACGTCATACAATGCGCTATTTATCCTGGACAGTGATTAAACTTGTTGACCAGGGGCTTACATCCATCTCGGTCTCAGATAACGCAAGTGGTATAGAAGCATTTAACTTCGAACAGCTAGGTATGATACAACCCATCTTCTGTTGATACCATCCCAGCAAAACGGAGCTCAACGTCAAAGATCAAGCAGTTCGAGGATATTTTCACCTCACTCAGCAGCCATGGTTTCAGGGTATGTCTTAGTGAATTTCTATGTTGAACGCTATCAGGGCGAAGCTCTAAACTCAATTGCTAATGTCAGTACCCTTGAAGTGGAGACACGAGTTGCTAAGGAAGAAGTTGGATGGTACCTTAAATTTGATAGAGATGGGTCACTGATAGAGAAAACGCCAATAGCTAAAAAGGTAATTCGGTTTTACGTGGAATATATTTTCTAGGTCGGAACCGTAGTGACATCCTCGAAGCTGTTTGAACCATACCCGGTGCGCCGTAACCTGCTGATCAAGGGTGCTAAGTCGCAAGCTACAGGGGCAGTAGGAATTGTACAACAATATGCACTGATTTACCCAGAAATACGGTTCTTACTAACTAACATGTCGTCCACTAACCACCAGATAAGCAGTCTATTCTCTAGTACGGGTACTTCCAAGAGCATACGTGAGGTGTCTGGCGAGATTTTCGGGAGCAATTTTATAAAGAACGTACTGGATATCAAGCTTACACGTGATACCTGGAGCGTAGAAGGTATTATTAGCACGCCACAAACAGGAAGGCAGAATAACGATATACAGATCCTATTTATCAACAGGAGGCCAGTAGACGGTATGAAGAAGCTTAAACGGTGCATAAAGGATGTACACAAGCAGTTCTCCAGCAAATATAACGTAGCATACGTCCTGAATATAAATATAGATTCCAAGCATGTAGACGTGAATTTAGCCCCGGATAAACGACGGTTGTTCCTTATGCAGGAGGATACTATAACACGCCAGCTCAAGGAAGGTATACTTGAGCTTTACATGATGCGCATGGCCAAGGATTCTATAACCAATGACCCATTAAGGATGAAGCAGTTGCAATTTAGTCGGTCTTCCACTGCATCCAGTCCCGATATGCAGTCCTCAAGGACCGAGAGTACTGATTCATTTGTGTTTTGTCCAGGCAATGAAGTGAATGGTGACCATAGGGATCCTGGACCACGAGGGAATGCAAAGTGCAAGCAGAGGTCACTGCAATCGTTCATGGTTACATCAACTAGGGACAACAGTGTATTGAAAAATAGTAACACTATAGACCAATGGTTTGCAGACGACCACAAGGTAAAAGCGGTAGTTAATAGGATGCCCAGTTCAAGCCGTGCTGAAACAGCGGATAGCAGTAGTGTGTCAACACTAAGCATACACGAAGAAGTGTTGGACGCATATGCCATGTCCATGGTATGCACGCAACAATCGTTGACTACAGTATATAACTCAAGTAACGATATGAACATCGCAAAGGATAGTACGGATAGTGGTGGGATAGATATTACTGAATTGACCTACAACACCGATCGCATTGTAAAACAGGAGCCGCTGGCCCATACACCACGCGATGTGGATACACCTGATCCGCAGTTCAATGGCGACTCGAACTCTTCCACCACCCTGGAGTACAACTCCACTCCAGAAGAGGATGGAGTGCCCATTAAACTGGATCCACACCTCAGTGTTGTAAAACAGGAAGTTGTGGCCCGAGATAGCCTAACAGATGCCCAGGAAATTGCAAGTACACAATCAAACGTAGATAGACCTAGCCCAAGGACGGAAGATGCAGTCAATAGTGACACTGCACAAACAAATGAGGTACTCAACCTAAAGCTACAAAGAGTATATGATGACAATTTCCGGAAGTCTGAAGTATATCGCATGTTCGGTTCATCTAGTGAACCGGGATTCCATCCAATAGATACCGAAACCATAGACCCAAAGATATTCCTAAGGATGCAAGTATGCGGACAGTTTAATAACGGGTTCATAATAGCAAAGCTCGAGAGTAAATATAGCGAGAGTAACAAAGTTAAGTATGCGGTGTATCTAATAGATCCACATGCTGCCGACGAGAAGACCAAGTAGGTTTGTGATCCTAGTCATAGCATGAAACAGATTTGAAAAATACAACTCAAGTGTGAAAATACAACGGCAACCCCTAGTGTGTGAAAGAAAAGTAGATTTATCGCCATTTCATCAACAGGTAGCTCCTGCTTATCATGAGCATACGCGTTACAGGTAGTACAGGCCAACCTGGATCTGCTATATGAAAATGGATTTGCCGCCACAGTAGTGCGCCAAGTTGTTAACGATGAAGGTGGTTATAATCGAGAACCTGGTATATACCTAAGCTCATTCCCACAGGTTTTAGGACAAATACTAGGTGAAGAGGATTTTGTGTCATTTGTACATGACTTGGCACAAAGTGGAAGTTCGTCACAGCCGGATCCAACAAATACTAGCGCCTCCCAGGTGCTTTGGGGAGCTAATACGATACTACCAAGACCAAAACGAATATGGAACATATTGGCAAACAGGTATGTCTATGATATAGAAAGTAACTGGTCCCAGAGCTTGTAAGGACGCTGTCAAGCTAGGAGATCCACTGACAATGAAGCAGATGATAGTAATCAAGGATAGACTTGCAGGACTCGTGCATCCGTGGAATTGCCCTCATGGAAGGCCTACAATGAAGTGCTTGATTACCACCGAGCAAATTAACAGCATTATCACCCAGTAATCAGCAGCCAGGCCTTTGGTAATATTACCGAAGCACTTATATCTCACGTATCATTGATTACTGGAAAAGTGTGTAATGTGCAAGAGTGTGTTTCATGAACAGTGGCTGACGAGCCCACTGCACGATACACCCATGCTCTTTATAGACAACGTCACATAAATATACACTGTCAATATTTTACTACATTTCCTTGCGCCATGTGCGCGAATACGCTCTGATTCCGTTTTTTTTCGCCGCAGTTAGGCAACTGATAAACAATGGTCGATCCAGGACCGCCAAACTGGCTCTACGAATTCAGGCAGTGCGTTTCATCAACCGAAGATGCCCTGGAATGCGCGAAGCTGGCTGCTTCGTACAATCCGCACAGCCAGCGTCTGGAGAATGTAGACCTAACCGAAAGGTATCATGGTGACTCTTCTGACAGCGATACCACTGATTGCAGTGATGTAACACTGGGAACAGTGTCAGATGTGTACATGTGTGGATATTCCGCCTTCATAAAGAGCCGTGATGTCCAACTGGACCTTGCTAAAGTCTACCTGCTTATATCCAAGGCTTTGAAGTCGTCCAGGGGACTACAGCCAAATGATAATGCAGTATGGCACACCAAAAGGTATTTGACACCCCTAATGAGCCGTTTCAAGAGCTATGTAGTGATTTGCATTAAGTTGTCCGAGGCAGCTACTTTCGACGACGATACCCAAGATGCTAACGAGGACACCATGTCGTCCTTCGGTGGACTCCGTAAGCCTATGCGGAAAACGGAAACCCACTTCAAGCTGGATCCCGCGGAATATCGTACCATCACTGATCCATCAGAACACTTACATGAGGGCATAACATCGGAAAATGGAAGTAACTCAATGACAATGCTGAGCTGGCCGTTCTATAGAGATGCGAATTGCAGCGATATGTTTAAACTGCTGTGCTACACATTGATGGTGGGTAACTTCGAAGCATTCAGCATCATCCTGGAAAACCATGAACCATGTATCATGAAGCACATCGAGAGCCACTGGTCAGTGCTGTTGAGTTACATACCCATATGCTGTGACTACGCTAAATGCCGCAATGTAGTTGAGAAGGTCTTCAGACTCTCGAATGGCTGCTTAGAAGATAGTTACATTAAATTATTTGATTGGATAGTATGGAGACTGCATATTATACTGAAGTCGACGAAGTGCTCCTTCTACTTGTCGTACAAGTATCTAAAGACCATGGCACTGCTGTTGTGCAGTGGGTCGACGAAGTCACCAGCCGTGGTATGCAGGCAACATTTTTTGGAGTCCCTAACAGCGATAATGAAGCAGCATATGATAATTAACAATTACAAAACAAGCTATGCTACCGGGGTACAGGAATTGGAGTCCTCCAAACACATACCCCTTACGGAGTACCTACAACTGAGAGCCAGTGAAAAGTTACAGCTGTTCTGTGATTGTATCGACATACCGAGCGCGAAAAACGTGGATTGCTCATGCGATGAGGTTTATAAGGATAAATACGGTATATACCCATCATGTCTCTATTGCAAGACACTAGATGGTGTAGTAACCCTGAGCAAATTCTTCCGATGGATCAAGACGGTACGATGTGACATTGATTTGACAAATCAATACTGTGACTACAATACAGAATTTGCAAGGTTTTTCGACTCTATCAAGCATTGTGCCTATGCATCCATAGATGATTACATGGAGAATATATACAGTACCCTAGATGAATGCGCTAATTCTGGGATATTCGAGACTATATACGTACTAACCAAGTCTATTATAGGTACCCAGTTGCGTAACAGGGCCCAAACTATCGTATTCAGGGTACTGTTCAGCCGGAGATTTAGCTATAACATGCTGGGGAACTATTTTATGTATAAGTCCATATATATGTTAATAGAAGACTTAACAGAAGATGGTGAACTTGACATTACTGACCTTGGCGACTCACACCTAAATGCTTTGTGCACGGGTTATACACCCTCGGATAAACACCACCAAAACCCAAAGTATGCACATTTTCTAAAGTCATGGGAAAAGGCAAATGGGAAATTGACATACCAGCTTGTTCGGGATGTCATAACATGCGAACTTAACTTCGCGGAGTCATTGCTTAACATATTCTCACTGGTCCAGTTGCCACTGGGTAATAAGATTTTCTATGTCGATGTTGGCGAGATCACTAATGCACTATACGATAGTGATACTGCCCTAATGCTCATGCAGCGCATATTGGTGTACATCATGGACCACCAACTGACCATCGAGGACTTCCGCAACGCTTTGTATTCACTCACAGATGTCGTGTCATACATAAATGACGTATCCATCCAAGAGGTATACACAATGTTCTTTTATACCATCGCCACGAGTTGCAACCATGTAGGATACCTAGAGGCGTTGTGCGACGTGTGGTTTGCGTCACACAACAAGGGAATAGCGGGCATTGGGTTGTTTTTACGTGAAGCTTTGCTTGCAGCGAAAGCAACGGTCTACCTCTTGAGCAACCAGCATTACGTGAATCCTACCCTCATGAGAATGGTAACTGATATAATGCATAACATTCATGTGTCTCTACCAGATCGACTGTGCTTCAAGCATAGGGTACATGGAAACTCAATGGATATACATGATGTAATAGGGACCTTTCTGGACTTCTTAGGCATAGATTGGGATGGACAGAGTCTGGACAAGGGGATGAATATACTATCCATGCTAGATAACGCCAATAACTCTAATTATATACCAGACCAGGATGTGATCATAGCTGATATCAAGACCTTGGGGCTATTGCAACGCATGTCCACAGTGTTGATCGATCTCGACTGTGATATGAATAGCTTAGAAACACGGCTAGGCACACTGTGCAATAGTTTGTATCACTGCAAAACTAGGATTGTACAGGATGCTTTTGGCAATTTAGCGTCCATATTGATCACGAAGGCAGATGCCGCAGTACCCAACAGCGAGGCTTACTGGGAGTTTACCATCTTTGCAGCTATCCTGTGCACTAGCGTACCACAGGATATCGAACCAAGTGATAATGACGCAAAGGACCTGGGTCATGTTATCCAGTTGATAAAGACGTCGGGAACTATAGTATTGCCAAAGCATTTACGTCAAGGAGTTAGTGAGATCCTGGAGGTGTTGCGTTGCCTAGTGCATGATGGGCAGCATCATGAAAAGATTGAGCACGTGCCGGAAGACCCGGAATTGTCAACGCTGCTATACAGGTTGTTTGGGACATCATGTGTAAATGCAGGAGATTATGTTGGATTGTCAAAGGTAATGGACCAGGCGTCGCCATCCGATATCCCAAAGCTTGCATCGTTCTTGAAAGAGGCTGTTTTTAATCTACCAGATAAACTAGATCGTAGTACTGTTGATTTGGAGGACTCACAGGTATCACTATTCGAAGTGCTCACAGGGCCAGACACTGATACCGGTGTCGAGCCAATATCTTCATACCCAGACCTGAAAGTAGATGACCTTTCCATGCGAAGTGCAATACTGAAGTTGCTCAGCAGGGTTAACCTAACAAAAGTGGAGGTGTGCCAGCAGGATAAGATGAAAATATCGTTTGATACGCTGGCACACCATTTTACAGGTAACAGTGCAAGCGGGTTGCTCAGCAAAGCCTTTGGAAAAGCTGAAACTGGGCTCTCATCGATTAACATCAAGAAGATGCAGTTCGAATCGCTCAAAGGAAAGTTCTTCGCGTTATCGAAAAGGAATATGGACGCCTTTAACGTCTGCTTTTTGCCGCTGCTGAATTACTACAGTACCGGGGTTATATGCCATACGAATTATGTATTAGAAGACCCAGAACACCTGGAAATGGATGCGTCGCCCAGGGGAGCTATAAAGTGGCCCACATACTCACAAACCGAACTGTTGCAACTGCTTCGTGGGCATACCCAGCTAGGTGTAATGATGCTACTAGAAAATTGTAACTTCAAGCCGAATATGCTTTTTATCGAGCAGATGCATAGAATATTCCACAACTTCAATGTACACCAGTGCCTGCGGGTCCTGGCAGAGGTAATTCCTACCCTCGTTAAATTCAGCTGGCCGAGTTACCTGATATCACACCTGGAAACGGTAGTGCAGTTCCTAGAACAGTTTAGAACATTCCCTTTGGATGCAGATATTTATATAGGACGCTTCGTGGCAAGTGCCAAGTACAGAATGGAGTTGTTTTCCCAAATCTCTACATATCTACTGGATAATGTGGATGATGTGCTGCATATATACAGATGCCTGGATAACCTGTTTTCTTGCAAGCAGCTTGTAACACGCCGGGAAATCACTAGAATCGAGTGTATCACAGAGGAATTGACAGGATCTATATGGCATAATAACCCGCCTGTAACACAAGGGTTTGGTATAGAAGATACACTACTAATGCAGGAGTATGTCCATGTACTCATAAGGTCACTCGAGAAGAATATATGGGAAGCAAATCCAAATGAACTGGCTTCAAAGGTTAAGGGTGTTGAGCCAGATTTCTTAAACCTGGGAGACCAATATCGCGACTCACTAATAGCCATGTATAGTGTATACGTGCAGAAAAGAATGCATAAACCAGTACATTGGCTCTTATGGAGGAAGCTTGTGTGCCGTTACCTCCATGTGTACCCAAATGATATAGAGCTCTTTAACGAATTGTACATGCCAGAGTCAGAGGACATGATCAATTTGCTGGAAGTGTTGCTACGAACTACAGATGGCTTTGATATCACGGAAGTTGATAGGTTTGACACATTCAAACGCAGATTAACAAGAAAGATTAATGTCAGGAATTACTACGAAATAGCAAGCTACATGAGGCATGTAGATCCAATGGCAGCAAAGGAGATTATAGAGTCAGTACACGGTATGATTAAAATACCAGATAAAACACTGGGATTCGATGCAACCAGGCAACTGTACGAACTAGATATAAAATCAACCAGCCAATGGTAAACAATATTGAATTTATATATACTAGAGAATTTTAACATAGGGTTAAAATGATGCATTAACCGATGCGCATCGCACAAAAACTGCGCGACTTGTCAAAAGGCTTAGGGTGCTCAGCCAGTAGCTTTATGTCATCACTCTTTTCCCAATCCAACCGGTCGTCATTGGCCTTCCACGAACGGTTGTAACCATCCATCTGCTGAAAAAAGGACCAACGGTCCCATTCACGCTTAGGTAAAGATAGTTTCTCTTTAATAGCAGACTTAATCTCAGCCAAAGTCCAATAGGGGTCCACAAGAAGTTGGAATGGGTGACCAAAAGTCTCGTGGTCAGGAGTTTGATGCAGTACCGTAAGAGGTACCACCTGACTCTTATGTAGGCGCTCCTGCTCCTCCAAAGACCAGTCTGGCTCAATACGAAGAGGAGCTGACAACAGATTCCTTATGTTGGCATTCACATATTGAGGAAGCTCACCCAATAAACTGGAAGGGTCCACTACAGCAAAAGAGTCAGTAATAGTCTCAATCATGCGCCAACGGATAGAAGTGTCCAGTTTCATATGTCGAGCTACCACCTCGCAGAAATCGTGGACTGTAATGTCCACGGGAACATGACCCATACAAACACCAACCGATTCAACCCGAGTGTTGAATACTTGTACAACAAAGGTTAGCGATGTGATAGTGCACTTTTTCAATAACTCGGCATAGCACAGAGGAAATACGGCCATGGATATGACGTTGTTCTCCTTAACGACATTGTTATTAAACGCGGTTACCGCCGCACTGCTTAACCCAGCGTCAGCGGAACGAGATGTTCTAACGCTGTCGACGCAGTCAGTAGACGAGTCGTTGTTACTGGGAAGAGTTATTATCTGACCAGTAGGCAACGGATGGTCATATGAATCAGTAATTACCTCGGTATTATAATCCGGATTACGGTCACTTTCAAGACTGTGGTCGCTAACGGCTGCATTGCTATTAATGCTGCCGGAACGCATCACCGCATCGGGATATTCCGGATCGTGACGCACTGATTTGCCAAGGGCTACAAACAAGTCCGAAAGAGGCTTCTGAACAAAACCAAGAGATCCATCACGATTGCAAAAGTCGTCAAGCGACACTGGAGATATCCAAATTGATTCTAATTTCAAAGGATGATGGGAGTAGAATAATACATGGGCGGGGTCAACTCCCATGGACCAACAGATATACCTTAAAGCGTGTTTACAGGGAACCCGAAGGTCTAGGGTAAATTGCATAGTCCTTATAGGACCCATCACTGTATTAGACTCGTCAAAGGCAGCATTGCTATCCGAGATGTTACTGTCCGATTTCACAGGAGATGTGCAACAGTTAGTCCAAGCACCGAGTTGTTCCAAGGGATTATAGAGCTTGAAAGTTATATTTACAACATTCAAACGCCAATCGATGTAACTGGGAAAGTCATATATCGGGAAAATGTTGACCTTCTGGTATCTGATCACCTCCTTATCAGCAACCATAGCCCAGCGGGACTGTAATTCCCTCATTACGCTAGTGTGGTCCAGGTTAGGGAGTGATGTGGGTGCGCCAGCACCCAAGTCGCCTGACTGATATGAAAATGGACCATTGCCATAGTCGCTTATAATAGGAACCGTGGGCTCAAAGTCCTCCTTTTGAGTAAACTTAGAGTCGGCCTCCTCTATAGCACGGCGCATGGATTCAGTAGGGCGGAAGTTGCAAACCAATAGGTTGCCATGAGCAAGCTTCTGGTCGCCCAGAGTTTTGTTCAGTGCCACTGCATCGTAAAGACTTGATAGCTCTACATACCAGTTCAAGTGTAGCGATTCATCGTGCATAATTTTCTCCACAGCCGTGTCCATATCGGAGATAGAGCTCTCCACGGTGTCCAGGGAATCGATCCTGGAAATACAACGTGATATACCAGATACATTGTATGGAGTCACCTGGTTCTGTTTCATCATATCTAGGACCTTACGTAGCACAGTGCCAGATATCTGAGAAATGCATCGATTTGTAGAAACATAAGTTACATCCACACAAATCAAACCGTCACCATCAGGGTGATCAGAAAATATGTCAAAGTACTTCACAAAAACCAAAATCTGAGGTGGAGTGACCACGGATTGGCGTGGAGGCCTTGGGACGTAAAGAAGATAGAGAGTAGGGTCATATACCTGGAATGCATCACGATGTATAAGGGAAATCAACCAGTGCAAAGTATCACTCCCGCCATTGTGTGAAGTACGAATTTCAGATAAACAGCCAAAACGATTGGTAGCCTTGTTCAATCCCATAATGAAATAGTTGTCAGGACCCTTGCCATCACTGATACCAATGTCCAGAGCGATGCTCAACTGATGCAAGGCATCCGAAAGACTTGTGGAACGAGCAAAGGTAATTGTCTTGCCACCCAACCAACCCATAAAAGGCTGATCTAAAAACTTGAGGCCTACAAAGTCACTTTTATCAAATACCTTGACTTTAATAAAATGACTGAGACGTTCGCGCACACGGTGACGTAAGTTATACAGACGTTCCTCCAAAGAGCAGCGAGTTATCATGCTGTAGTGTTCCTTAACAGGATCACAAGGACCCAAAATGTCATCAACCGCATCCTTGAGGACATATATTAATATATAGGCGTTGTAGTTCTTAGGACGACGAAACGCTTTTACGGATGCGTTGTCCTCTGATTCACAGTAGTTATAACAATCAGGCTCCTCACCACCAAAGTTGTCACCAATAACTGCGTACTCACTGACCTTGCAAACGGTCTCGTCGTCAAAACGATACCATTCACCATTGCTAGATGCAGCAAAGGCATAGTAATGACCACTGTTTATAGAACCGTGGTGAACCGATACAGCCTGAAGAACATACTTGCCACCAGAAGAACAAAATGGAGATAGATCGATCTCTTTATAAAACTCAAAACGGTCGTTTAACTTGACAGTGTCCATGCGCTGTAAGTCAAAAGTAAAGCGCTTCAACAAAAATACACAAGTGGGTGGGAATTTCAAAAAACGAATGCCTTTACGAGCACGCTGCTTACCATGACCCTCAGCCTCATACATGTTCTCACCATCAAGAATCTCAGCCTCAGTCAACTTACGAAGTGATTCGTAAATGTCAGAACAACCCTGAATATCAAGTTGAATGTCCTCAAAAGTCTCAACACGACATGACTTGTACTGTATGTCAATGCACTCAATGTAGGTCTCCATCTCCCCTTCAAACATGTTCTTAACAGAGCCTTCCACAGGCGTGCCCTTCATCTGCTCCTCCATCTTGTCAAGCAATAGCTTCAATAACTCATGGGAGTCCTGCTGAGTAAACATATCAGAGGAATCCCAACCAAATGAACGCATCAATTCCTTGCAAGGAGGAGCATAAGGGGCATATCGCAACTTGTAAAATAAATTCTGTAACGCCAAACTGACACTGGGAACCTTCTTCTTCTCCTCTTCCTCCTCTATCAATATAGCGCAACACTCGTTCTCGTCAAGGTCCATATCGGGAATTGGGTCCTCAACGACCTCTAAATCGGTGTCCTGGTCATTTATCGAACCGCTAGTGTCATGCGTCTTTCGTTTGCTGTTTTTGTATGTGTCTGTGTAAGACGATGTATGGGAGGCACCGCCAGCAGACCTGTCTAATCGCTTCATGATATCGTATGAACGGCGGCCTATCATCTCATCAGGTCGGAAATTTAAAAGATATACAGTCTTCCTAAATTTAGTAATGCTATATAAACTCTGTAAAAGAGCATTCATATAACACGTGGCGCCGTGATTCTGCAAACCAACGAAACCTGTAGCCTTACGACAGTCATATGTGTGGTCACGAGAAGCACGATTCACCTCAGCACCCATAGGATAAACACCACCACGCAAAAGTAAATCGCCATTCTTGTTCAAAAAACCACCGTCTATAATCTGCTGGTGAGTAATGAAACCCTGCCAACCACGGTCAGACTCAGTAGAAGAAAAGTTAAAAGTATCCTTCTTATAAAGTGACATTTGAATGTCATTCATGTGAATCACAAAAATGCAAAAACGAGTACCGTAACATATCCAGTTCTCAGGCCAGTCGTCCTTTGGAGCACACTCAATATAGGCAGATATCCGAATGTCGGAAATAGTATTGCCGCTGTCACTGTGAGGACAAACAGGGAATAACATAAGACGAAATCTCATATTAGGAAGATCCTTCCAATCAGAATAAATGTTCAAGTTTGCCAACTCACGAAGCTTGTTCTCAGGGTCACCATTGGCCTGTAACTGCGATACCGGAGTAATTATCTTACGCCGAAAATTAGGCACCAATAACTCAACCTCATTAGCCGATAATGGCGGTAAGCCGGCAGGAATAATGTGGTCCGCCGCCTGCTCCATCGTCCAACTTGTCTACGGAGCGCTAGTCTCCCGTGATATATGTCAAATCATACCGATGGCGTAGTTCAAAACTAATAAGCGAGCTTTAACATACTCACTAAAATATTAATCCTATCAAAACGAATGTTATAACACAACGAATCGTTATTAAAGCAATGTGTCAAAAGCAAGGCCAATTGCCGCTGATAGAGACCGTAATAACACCTATCAATTCAATCAACATATACACATTGCAACATCAATAATATGAGGCATTTTAACCAAATGATTCCGTGTAATATCGATGAAATAGGGGACGGCAATACAATGGCAAAAGCTCAACTGCCCCATGGAAATGAAGACAACTTAAATATAAATCAAGAACTATTTACACATACCAGCCCGGAACATAATGATTGTTATAATAACCTGAATCTATCTGCCATAACCGGCCACGAGCGTACAGTCACCATGCAAGTTGCTTTTGTAGGCATATTATGTGCCTCCTTCCAATGCAATAACGTAAATAATCGAATAAAAGTTTGGGCAAAAAACAATAATGAAGGGAAAAGTAAAAAACATAAAGGCGGTAGAAGTAAGTATTAGGTGTATGTGTAGAAGCGATCTTCATAACCTACAGGAGAAATTACTTACGAATTACCTCCCTACGCTTTCACCCAGAGCCCAGATGATTATGAACATATAAAGTAAGTTGTTGACGTAATGCGTGTGGTTATAGAAGCCTATATACAGGGAACACACTTAGGTCACTTATGCTATATACACAAGTTATATATGATCACTACGTTATCTGGTATTGTGTCTAATTTGTTAACGAAGTGATGTGTTTGATTTCGAAGTTTATGTGTACGTACCTTCGGATTGATGTGCATTGTCTTTGCTTATCATGTCTATTCGTTTTATGGCCTTTAGTGTATCATTATCTATCCTAAAGAAATGCTGAAACCGTTGTTCGTGGTTGAATCTTTATAATATATTGCAGAGATCCGAATAAACTCTTAACAGTTATGTGGAAGGACTACGCAGATAGCACCGGAGATTTAGATCCTAAACTAAATAGACCAACGAGACATTATCCAGCACATCATTATAGACGTGAAATTCAGCAAAAAATAGGTTGGCAGAGAAAGGAATCTAGGGTACAGGACATACTACGCAAGGCCACTGTGCCCCTGCCAGAAGATGATTGTTCAATGCTGCCACCGAATTTACGGCCACGAATATTGGAGGCTTTCAACAAATATGAAGAGTGGTTGAACATATCTAACGCTAGGCGTTCAGCCAATAAGGAAACTAAACAGAATGTAACAGATGTGAGTCCATTAAATAGTATTCCAATGGACCAAATTAAAGAGTCGGATTCAGAAGAAGAGGACATTTTAGATAATGAACAAGATTTAAATTATGAAATCGCAGATGAACTTGAATATTGGAATGATTTTGAGGATTCCGATATCACTAATTTCGATGGGTAACCAGTGTTATACATCATATCGACTTGATCGCAAGAAATCTCATACCATGTTTCATTGGTTAAACAAGCTATATCCTGAAGTCGGAGAATATTTGATTGGGGAAATATGCTGTCCATACTACGCATCGCAATATATATACTAGAATGTAAGAAGTTCTGGTTATTAAATCTTGATCGGGTACCGCTTAGTGACTGATCTATTAAGGTTTACTGCCCCGAAACACTAACATATAGTGTAGACAGCAAATCATTATATAATTAACCCATGATGTGTATTTCTATTAAACCAATTTTAAATAGATTAGCCCCTGAAATGTTGGTTACTATATTCACATATGAAGTGCATCAACGTCACATGAGCCTCAGCTTATTAGCTACATTATGCTCCTTAGCTAACTCAGCACGTAACATTTCAAGCTCATCCTCTATAGACACCTTACGCTTGCGTTCTGCGTCAGATAAACCCCTTGATTTCGATATGCGATCTAGTTGGTCTATGGCCCTGTTGAGCCTCCTAATCTCATTCTCTAAGTCAAGAGTCTTGGCAGCCTGAACGTCAGCCTCAACATATTTGCGCAATTCCTTGGTTAATTGGCTAGTATGATGCCAAAGAATAGGGTTGTTTAAGCGAAATTTCCTAGGAGCTCCACATGATGCAACCTGCGTAATTGGTATCGAGAAAAATCTAACCTACATCATCTCCGACGATTTTTTCCAACTCGGTTTTTATATTGCCCTCGATTTCATTCCCCCCGTTAATGCGATTTTCTAGTACCAGCGATTCGAGCAACTCAGCAAACTCCTGCAAAGAGCAACCGCTGACAATACGGTGGTCACGCGATTCACCTACGCCACCTGCGATAAACTGCTCAACCAATGGGTGCTTCTCTTCTATGCCAAGACCCTCAAGAAATAAAATGGCATCTCTACGCGTGAACCCGTTTTCCTTAAGAAGGTCAAACTTAATAAAGTATCTAGCCACGTAGTCCAAGACCTCGCTATTTAAACACGCATTGAACCTAGAATTAATCAATGCCTCAACACGCTTCGGTAGCGATGGACCGTACTTGATACTATAATAATGGCCAGTGACCTTTCGTCTTGATCTCTCAATATCGTATCCTGCAACAATATGGCATACAGAAGTTTAACATACCCGAACTTATAAACACATAAGCGCTGTATATAGATGCTGCAACTCCAGTTAAACAACATGTTAACTTAAGTTGCCATATGAAATTATCTATTCTGCTATGAGCATTGCTGTCCTCATCCACCCTGGACACGGCAGTTGTGGAAAATCCTCGGATACAATTTAGAGATGTACGCCGTCTACACTGAATTGGCACAGTGGCAAATACCCTACATAAGCCCATAGTGGCCAATGCAGTAACAATAATAAACAACTGTACAAGTTTTATAGAATCTCAGTTGAAAGTATTCAATATATAAAAACTAGAACCGCCATTTTCTTCTTAATATTCTCATAGGTTAATCTCGAAATGCATATTATAAAATAAACTAGCTCTAACGAACGTAATCACCAATGGTCGTGATTTATCCGAAATATAATGAATTAGACAACAAAATAGAGTCAACGTTCTAGAATCAAAGTAACATAACATGTACAAAGAACACAAACAATATCATATATAGACCTTTTAGATCCAAGTTATAGATCTATGGAGTATTCCGATGTAAATTGTGGGTTACACATTATGGTTACGCGCAAGATAGCCTAGCATTCCATGTGAATACAAAATATTGCTGTCCAAAAAAATTTTAACCAATTATATATCGCACATAATTTTTATAAATCGCTAGAATCCTAACATTGAGTATATTTGCAATAGGAGTCATAACAGTAGGTTAACATGAAGCTGTATGCCTTGAGGGACTCACGTAACACCAATGGAGCATTGTAGCATAAGATAGATGAAATTGCACGCAATGTAAAAGTGATAGGCATGAGATATATTTTAATGGAACAGCTTCTTCATGGAAAGAATTGTGAGATATGATTCCTGGAATATGTGGATGGTATTATATATAGGCATATGATATCTACAATGGTTCAATATGGTTGTGAATCGTTTGTCTAATAAATACCAGAGACCACAATGCTCACCAGAGCAGAGCAGTGCTACTTCTAAATTAGATAAACACAAGGAATTTCAAGAAGATGTAAAGGAAGTGTCCCAGCGTTACGATAAGCATTTTCAAGGGAAAAGACACAAAAATGGACACAAAAAGGTAATTATATAATGAATATATCAAACAGTTCCGCAGAAAGTGTCTGTCGGGACGCAATACCCTAGTGTTGGCATATTAAATGTCAAGAGTAAGCGAGCTAACCTAGAAAGCATATGCCGATATCAAGCGTTTAGAAAGTGGGCTCATTCATATCATGGAAGCGTTTCCAAGACCATTGGTGAGGAAATCGCCAATGCATATTATACCAAATCACGCTATGGTATGACCTTGAAAGCGTTCAGTGCAGCCGTATTACATAAACGCATTGTCGAAGCAAAAAGCAAGGCTGAGGCTTTTGCATTGAGAACTTTATTGACTCGCTGGAAGGAGATTGCAGAAAACAGCGCCCAGACACGATGCGATACTGGCTACGTAACCATATTCTATCAATCCTCACTTGCTTCCCGAGTTTTCAAAGCCTTCAAGCTAAATCTCAATAATAGGAAAAACCAAAACCAGCATTTGCATAGATTTGTGGAACTTTTAGAAAAGACACTCGTTGTTAATGGACTGAATCCACTGAGAGAATTCGCAAACCAACAAAACAAAATGGATTCATGCGAATCCGAAATCGCATCAAATCGTATAATCCACCTCAAAGGAATAGTGTTTAACGTAATACGCTGCACTTATAGATATAGGAAGGCCTCAGATATGCTTGGGACAACATACCGATGCATGCTGTTACGGATAGGATGGGAAAGAATCAATGGACAGCATGTACTAAACGTAGAAGTAAGTTTTACATAATCAACTGCATTTTTAATAGAAGGAAAATTCAATACGTGAAGTAATCTCACGCGATGTTGCATTGAAGGCATTATTCAGCTGGTTCTCAGCAACAAAGGAAAAGCAGGCGTCCGTTTATCGTTCATTCATCCTTAAGTATAAGACATTCTGCGCACTGTAGGTTTAATTGTTTCCATCATATGTGTTCGCCCAGAAAGCGCAATGTTGAACATCAGTCGGACAGCGGCTCAGATTCACCTATTTTCGATGACAACGAACCAGATGTACCGTCGAAGCATCCATCCAAAATTCGCTCTATATTAGCTCACAAACGAGGAATAATAAATTCAACAGGTAGAATCTGCAAAGTTTTACAAAATGGATATAAACGCTTGTTTATTGATGCACTACGAAATAACTCAATAATGGTCGCGAAGGAATTAGAACGTGGGCATTACGCAACCGATGTTAACAATCAGATGCTAGCTAAAAGGGTGTTCCGCTCATGGTTTATATACATTAATATGCGACGCAAAAGGACTGATATGAAAATAATGGCAGATCAAAATTATAAAGCATTTTTACTCTCCATGTCCTATGAACTTATTCGCAAGGCATATATCGCAAGAGTTAAGAGTTTCAATGACGCGCTCTTAAATTTTAAAAAGAATCAGAACGCAAGAGCTTTATGGACACATTTTACAGCATTCCGTACCGCTGTTTCACGAGTAAGCCACTTGAAGCAAAAACAAGGTAAGCTTATATCTACATATGTATCATAGTTTGCAGAGGAAATACAGAATATGTGTTACGCAACAGTAAAGATGTCAGTACTGAATTATATTGAAAGTGTAATGCGGAAAAAACTATCCATCAAACTACAACAAGTTGCGAAACTGGGAAGCGTATATCCTAAGATGGATGAAAATATTTTTTCCACATTAGTATACCATTACCAAAAATTGATGTATTACGATTATCCAGAAAACACCAGTATGTTCAAAGCTTTTAGAAACAAAACATTGATGGAAAACTTGATGATGGTTATCACAAAACCTCTGCGCAGTGAATGCGTCATTTTTATGCATTTTCTATCCGGCAGAAAGACACGAGCTTTTGAGCTAAGCAAAGACTGGGGGCTTTATCATGATGATTTAGTAGTGCAGGTTTGCCGTTTACTGAAACCTGCGGATGTGTCGGAACTTCAATCAACGTACGCAAATCAGGTATACACCATCGTTGAACAAGGTATACCACAACTTAAGCTTGGATATTCAAAGTTACCAAATGGCAACTTCATGGCCCATGAAGTTAACAAGGACAATGACGGATTGCAAGATAGGACCGATGACTTAATTGAGGAACGAGAATATGATAGCGAGAATTCCACTGATGACACGACTGTAGATTCCCATAACGACAAATACTTGGTTCCACCAATGAATGAATCTTACCCGGATATTCCCAAGTGGGCAATAGAACTATTGCAAAAGTTAATGTATGCCACTGTGTTTGGACACGTATCCCTAAAATCGCAACGATTTGTTAACACTGGACGATGTACCGCATTTGAATTGCTATTGTCCGGGATGCCCATATGGCGTTTGATAAATGGTACAATTATCAAGAACCGATGTGCATTGGCATTCAAGTATTGGATGAAGTCATGTACAGAAAGTGCCTTGAAACGTGGACAGTTGATAGAGAAGTATGATGCTATATCACTATGGGCCAATATTGCAAAGCGGAAGAAATGGTTCAGTTTTTGGCTAGAAGTAACCAGAATATCACGTACAAACAGGATTGTAGAAAAACTACAAAAATGCATCCAGTTCGTTACCATACTTAATGACTTCGTCGTTAGGTCATTGAGAATAGTGTTCATGAGAATGCACTTGAAGTGTATTTTAGCAATAGCGGATAAGAAAGAACGTATGCATTATATTCGGATTGTGCCCAAAGCTGTTTCTGTCGCATGTAGAGAGGTCGATGCATTGTCTGAGATCGAAGCAATACGAACATACTTTGTTATTGACACCCAATTCCGCAATTGGAGAATGCACACACAGTGGCACATTGAAGTAACCAGACACGCAGATAAGTTTTACCGAGGGTTGTTCCTCCAGAAGGCATGGGATGCCATTGAAGCAACTTACATAAGACGCAAAAATGAAAAGGAGGCTCTAGCGCTTTCAATGGAGACCGAATTAACCATGTTACGTAAAGATTCGTTAATAGGGTCGTGGCATAAGGCAACACGCTGCAGGCTAGCAGTGATGGCTCTGAAACCCACAAGGGAAGACTTGCTTAGGTCATGCTTCATATATTGGTACTCATATGCGAAGAATGAAGTAAGGCTGGCCAATATATTTGATGTTATACGACAGGAACGCAATGAACATGCTCTATATACTGTATTCACTACTATGCAAATTCTATTAAATAGGTCACGTGCCATTCAAGAATTCCAAAAGCGTATGACTCATACCAGCTCAATGCAGAATAAAGAACATGTATTCACAGGGTGGTACGAGTTTTGTAAACGGATGAAAAACCTACATTCTATTGGCGCTGTGATCAAACAACAACGAGATGGTGTAATCAAGGAACAAATTTTCACCACCATTTATCAAATCACAAAGCTGAAACTCATTAGCGTGCACAACGTAAAAGACAAGACTTTCCGAACTATGATTGTCACGGCATTTAGTTCAAAACTATCTAGGATATTGGACAACTATTGGAATAGGACAAAACAGACGGAGTGCAGGCACTTCTTCGAAATTCAACGTGCGATGAAAAAAGTTGAAATAAATTGCGCTGAAATGATTGTTAACCGAAATGATGTCTACATGGCTTTGGCATCGTTGTCCAAGATTAGACACACTCGTGTATCTATAGGACTAAATGCATTGCAAATAAACGCGGAACTGAATACCAAATTCAAAATAGTACTGCAAAATCATAATCGGATCGTGAAAATGAATCTATTCAGATATTGGAAACGCTGCGCATACTTTGGGAAACGTGCAGCTATGGCAAACCTGCAAAATGCCTCAAGGGTCAATGCGGTACCCATGTCTGCTGAAGACGGAAACGATGAGTCTCAGCCTGTTGACCTAGATCTTTGGAATGAAGATAGAATGGATATTTATTGTTTGCTGTTAACGTGTTTTAAACACTGGCGTAATACAACGCTCATGTTGCCAGACGTTGATGCTAATGGTGTCATCGAGCAATTCCAAAATTATTACAGAATGAAAGAAGGTATAGATCTGCTGAATATACATGTACTAACAAATTTGTGGCGCAGAACGTGTAAAAATCGCATTAAAATATTCAAGGACAGGATGGAAGATAAATGCAAACTCATGGTGTTCCATCATTGGAAAAGTATCGCAAATCACAATGCAGTTTTGAGAACGTATGAAGGATAACACATTGCCGGCAGTTCCATACATGTTAGTCATACACGTTACGTAATATATGGGCACAACTGCTAATATGCGTCTAGTTTTTTTAGCATGATTAAAACCATAACACAACAAATTAATTATTTTTACAATATATCTATAGTATTACTGTTTAAAAGTTGCGATAGTGTAACGTGGTTCGTAAGTCAACAACGATTATTTACCAACTTTAGCAATGTTCGTTTGCCACATAATAGTAATTATCTACTCATGTTGTAGCATGTCACAATTTAGTTATGGCTACCATAAATATACCATCCGTATCAGGCCCTAAAGGATCGAACCTGACACAAACAGGAGAATCCATATTAGAGCAGAGGTGATCATTTGAGGACCTGTCTGGTAAATAAGATTCACGAGAGCATTTCAGAAGACACAATTCAGTAGATACAGCTGGCCAAGGATCCTTTCTATTGCTGCATGGTAAGCAATGTTCACAATATTTTGTAGGCAGCTGCCGGAACTTTAGATCCGCAAACTGGTTAACAACATTGGCCACAAGGATTTCATTTTGTTCTTCATGTAGTGAACAGGTGCTATATATAATCATACCACCAGGACGCAATAGCTTTATTGCATGGATCAGTAGCTCACGTTGATTAGCGATTATATTTTCAGCGTGCTCTAACGTAAATCGTGATTCTAAAGAATCTGCACCCCAATACTTCAAAGTTCGTAATACAGATCGAAGTGACCCTTCATGGGTACACTCCGCATCAATCAAAATGCGATCAAAACGGCCGATCATTGATTCACCGTCAAATTCAACAAAGTCCTGTCCCCTACATTGCTGTAGATGGACGCTAACAGTGTTTGGAACTGACTCCTTTTTCAAAAATGAAGCGCATACGTCCAACCTTCGTTTAATGGTGTCCAAACCTATAATCTTCCATTTGGTCTCGCCGTTATTCAGATTTCTCAAGGCGCTCACCGTGCCTAGAAGCTTGCCTCCAGGGGCACAGCACATGTCTAAGATCCATCTTGTGGAACTGGCATGCATAAGTTCACCCAGTCTTAAAGCATCTACTACAGCTGCGCTAGCAGCATCAAGACCAATAGTACCCTCTGGTATAGAACTGTAGCATTCGTAAAGCTCAACATCACGAAGCCATGATACGATGTTATCCGGTTTAGTTACATGGAATGCAGAACAATCATTGGATACCACACCTTTAGGTGAGTTTTGGTTGCATTGGCTAATCTTTCCACCATTGTCAAATCTTCTGTCAATATGCTCTTCTACATCATCAGTGTGTGTGGATTCCTGTTCTAAACAACCATCTTTGTTGACTTTACCATCAGTTAAAGTTGTATCTGACAATGGTGTATTACTAGACGCCGACTTGCGGTCTGATGTATAGCGATAGTAACGTTTCTTTTGCCCATGCTCTACCTGGTAGAGAGTTTGAGCGTATTTAAGCTCATCTACGCCAATGTGTAATAGCCAGTCTCTAACTTTTGTGGGCAACACTACACATTCATCTTTAAACTCTAAGTTGTTATCAGAAGTGCTGCGTTTAGACCTTTTTGGTTCTGGCTGTTCTACCGGGTTGACGCGCATAGTAGCTATTTCAACATCATAACCCTGTGTTTAGCAAATAGTGTGTGTAAATAATAATTTATATCGATGTATCAACAAACATATTAATGAATGGAATCTTCTTTACCGTATGAGTATATTTTTATCATTAAAACTGGGGACAGAATTTCATAATCTTCCTCCCATACACCTCCTATTTTATGCACATTATCTTTTTTACTACAGAAATGGCATAACTCTAAGGAAAATACAATACATTGAAGGTTTTGGAATAATGGAAAATGAAACTTCAGTATCCGCATTGCTGTCGGCGTACTATGACATTGGAGCTCCCAATGAAGAAACGGCAACATCTAGCCAAAATAGTGCTAACAATGCTGCTAAAGGCATAGTGGAAGAGGATTTTCTAAGTGATGCTGCATTTGGAAATGCAGATTGTAATATTGACACTTGTCTTAACTCAGCGCTGAAGAAATATTCCCTTAACGAACTGAATGGACTTCTAAGAAGGTTGGAGCGAGAAGTCAGACAATATACAGCTGGTAAACAAATACTAATATATGATAACTACGAGTGCCTGTTTACAGCACTAGACACCGTTCACGAAATAAACTGCGATTTGAATGTCGTTCAAAAACGGTTGCAGGCTTTAAAATCATCGCAAATCAAGGCATCTACAATTGATGTGTCATCTAAATATGGATTTCGCCAGAAGCTACGTGGAATTACAGAGATCAATCGTATCTTGAACATATTCAAAGCATTATCATGCATTGTCACATCTCTCAAGCATGAATCGCAACCACCTTTGGACAAAGATATTATGCAGTATTTAACAGTAAAGACTGAAACAATCGCAAAGGTATATAGTATACTTAAAGCTATTACTTCGCGTGTGGGTAGCAAAATATCCAGGTTAAATCTTTTCAACACCATCGGTAAAGTTAATGTACGTCTCATAATCCAAGTTGTAGAAGAAACATATAAAGCCGTCAAAAGGGAGTGCTTTACTAACGATTCACTTTTGAAAATATGCAATAATCTAGCAACTGTCGGTTTAAACATTACGCAAGTATGGGAATTATATTGGTCAAACAAATCCTTTTCTACAAGCAAACATATTACTAGTCTCTATAGTAAGGCAATCGATGCTAATGCGAGCATACATAGTCTTTCTAGCGAGCTTGAAATATGTCTTGATCATATATTGGAGGCTGTAAATTCAGACGGATATCATTTACTGGCCAAACACAAGGAAGACTATGATGGAGTCATAGCAAACGTGGACATTGCTACATACCAACCCCCAAGCATAACTTGTCTATTTTGTTGTGATGATGGATGTGATTTGACAATCGTAGGAGATATACCCATGTGGACTGATTCGAGTACGAAGGATACAGAAGCACATAAATCAATCGGTCATGTGGATTCGAATTTCTACATAAAAACCACCAGTGAAATGGATTGTAGTTGTCAAAAAGGTCATATATCGCAACAATACGTTACCATATATGTCCAATTGGCGTTCGCAGCTTTTAAAGGTCGCATTATAGGCAAAAATGCGAAACTATCCTGCAAAGAAGTTGTCTATCTACTTAACAACGCATTAGAAATGGTGAAAGGAATTCCACAAGACAACGAATGCTTAATAAGGGTAAAGAATATAAGTTTTGGATGGATTTTATCAATAGTGCTCCTCTATGTGCAGAAATCATTTCATCCTATGTACGATGCATTGGCATCTACGTTGATGTATAACGCAGAGAAGTTGAAACAGAAAGGTGCTTTTTCAGAGATACATTGCATGGTAGAAGATCTGTTAAAAGATGAATTGACTTATCTTATAAGGTTTGTGGACGACCTGGAGAATGTTATGCAAACTGAGCTAAAACCATTTTTTATGTCACATGTTGCATACTGCATTTTATGTCTTAAAAAGGTATTTAGCATAGGGGCTAATGTTTTAATATCGCTTTACGAGGAACACAACGATTGTGATGGATGCATGGACTCGATTCTACAGATGTTGGCTCTTCGATCCCATACTGAATTTTCCCGAGATAATTTCATTAACAACCATAATCCAAAATCAAACCGTGATGTGCAAACAAATGAAAATGATGCGTTTAATCTTGTTGGTGGTCCAGATGATGATGCCGATTTTGATTCTATTAGAAAGTCTATTTCACTGGAGTATTATTTGATGAAGGTCCTGAAAGCCAAATTGGCCAATCTACTAACTAGAGGAAACAGTTTACGGAATCAGTTAACGTTGATCGTGTCTATAGTTTTGGGTTTTAACACTACATTCGATCGCATAACAACCGTGGTAGAAAGTCGGCTTGGCTCATCTGTCAGCAGCGTTATTAAAAGTGGGAACGTTGTGTCAAAAGTTTCCCTTCCTTCGGAATTCTACTTCTCGTTCAAATTGGAAATTGAAAAAAGTTCATATTTGGGGAATTTGATGGATGGATTTGAAGAGACACCCTATGTTGACGCATTGTTGAAAGAGGCATCGGTTCACCTCAGCGCTATCTCCCATGAGATATACAAATTTAACAAACTTCAAACCACTAAGGGTTTATTTCCTTTAATATTTAAAGATGGAGATGCTCTGGCAAAGAAATGTAAACTTATTTCCACAAACACTTCAGTTTCTTTTTCGACGCCACAGAGTGTCTTGAGGATACTTGTATACGTCATGAAATCATGCATTAAGGATGCCAATATGTTGGTTAGTTGCGCAATGGATGTTCTTGAAACGAGGTCGAGTGTGGACGATGGCATTCTTAACTCATTTATGGGTTTGTTATATGAGTTGATTGAGTTCCTTAATGTTGTAGCTGATCCAGCACTTAGCACCGAGACTTCATATTCTCATGTGGCTGAGGTCAATCGAAAATTGAAGAACATTGTTGTGAAAAATGATATAGGTGTACTCTGTATACTTAATGATTTGAGTTTCGTCCCAACAAAGGATATTTGCCTGAAAATGTTCGCTATTCATATCGCTCAAAACATTTCTAAAGTGCGAAAAATGCACGTACTTAATACAGAAATCTTTAAGCAATTTGTTTCACGCATTGAAAAGCAGCTGCTAATGGGCTTTAAAAACAGTGGAGATGCAAAACAAATGAGACATGCTTTTGATCAAATCATTGGTACTGCTGTGTTATAATTATGTCATATAACATCGGAATTGATGTGCATTATCAGTTACAAGACATACACCATATTTTTTGTAAAATAGTTCTCTTACGAATGAACGTTGATACACCGTAATATACAACTACATTGGATAAAAGACAATTCATATTTTCTACTTAATGTAATAAACACAAATTATTCCTGTTTATTGATCTACACTTTGTAATATTAACAACTCTAAATAAGCACAACAAATCAATTTATTCGTTCTTTTTTATCAATATTCAACAGGAAAATTAAATTCAATGTCAAGGATCATGTGCTATTAAATTGACTGCATATGTCATCGGTTATTAGTACGTACCTAAGAAGATTGTTAAATGAAATGTCATGGGCAGCTCATAACGCACTATGTAAATAATTATACATCAATTATGTCATCAGTTCCCACGTCAGAGTTTTGGTAAAATCTATAAAGATGACCACGTAAATTTGACATCTTCTGTAGAATGGTTCTCAGAGTTGCCATCCTTAACTGTATTTAGAAGTTGTTTCAATACGACGACCCACTTTTGGTCGAGGTGTATTGGTAAAGATGAACGTGGCGATGTGATTTGTATCATGCCGTCACTGCGATTATCCAATATACGGTTAATCATCTGCATCCATGTGTCAGTGGACATTGAATCTCTAGCACTAATACAAGGGATGTGATCCGCTATAGTTTCCTGGTTAGTTCCTTTCGATAGTACATCATTGCAATAGATCGCAGTTTCAGAATGTGATTTACGCAATGGCAGAGTTTCCGATTTTTCATGAGCCTCGATGTCGTTAGAAAGTTTATTCGGGTCCGATCCTACACTTACATCCACCACAGACATAACACTACCTAGATCCATACTCTTTAACAAATCTGGCAGGTTCATATCATTTGGTGAATGGAGGTCAACCGGGTGTAAAATACGTAATAAAAAGGAAATTGAATCGATTGAATTCAAAGATAGCTTTGAAAATGGAAGCATCATGTTCTTAATGTAAGCTACATCATTAGATCTTTCACTTGGGATTGTAACTGAGAAAGCAATGGAATCATCACATTTTGGCTTGATACATACGTTTTCGATGCTGATTTGGAAATCCGGTGTAGATATTATATCAGAGATATTTGCAAAGGTGCAATCAAATAGCTGAGATGCAGATTCTAACAATGCCGCATCTCTTGTACCACAATCTTTATAGCCAATCGTAAAACGGCAAAATGTTGGTTTCGAATCATCCACATTAACATCAGAATATTTCTTTGCCCTCAGAATTATCTCTTTTTTCACTGGCACCGGTTCAATAATACTTTGTACATTGTCTATTTGTGGATCCCCTACAACTTCAGGCGCATTTTCTTCGTTTCCACCAAACATGCTCTGCCACATTTCTGCCAGGAAACCAGGTTTATTCTCCTCTTCCTCCACATCTGATTTCGTCACCCTCTCTTGTTGACTTACAACATCAACGGGGGCATTATCGGCAGCTTCGTTGGTCTTCGTTAAAACTCTTGATGATTGAGGGTTTAGAATCTTTACGTTATCTTTTTTCTGTAATAATTCTGTAGTAGGTGGTTTTTTCCACGTTTCAGGGGCTTGCCAGCAATTAGGGTCACCTGATAGGTTATTTATGTCCAACACAGAAATTTTATATTTCGGATCTGATGATACATATATAGTACTTTGCAAAACCTCACGTTCCCTACGTTGGGGGAGCCCATTCAATGAAACTGGGAATGAGTGAGGCATAACACGTATATCGTCGCCCATGTATTGCTTCCGTTTTTCTGTTGTTTTCTCAACCGCGTAATCGTTAATGCCACTTAGATTATCTTGATTTATATTCCTGTTTATTGAAGCATTGGCGTGTTTTACACTGCGATTTAATGAAACAGCAGGCATGATATCAAAATGTGTCGTTCTAGCAGAGTTCTCAGAAATATGATTTGTGGGCATTGGACAATGCTCAGTAGATGGTATCCATCTCACATTACGAGCGTCTACATCGAAAAATACGAAGGCGTCAGATATTTCTTTACGTGAGTGGATATTCCTGTTACAAAAGTCACCAGACAATTGCAAACTTATGCGATTTCCATATAGATCTATAGATCGAAGGATTCTACTACCATGCCCAACATATACCACCTTCCCAGAATTTACAATTGCAACTCCGATGGATATCTTGAATATTTGAGACTCTAATAGCTTGTCTGGTGAATGACATTGCGCTGTTGTTTCAACAACAGAACTATCTAATTGGGGATTTGTTCGATGAACAGTTTCATTTTCCTTGGAGAAAACTCGCCTTTTCAAAAACAATGGCAAACTCTCTGTATAATTTAACAAAAACGATATATAAGTACCCCCTTTGTCTATGCAATGGGTCACAATAGGCTGCGTTTCACTTTTACAACATAGTTGCCAATCTTCTGGATTCTTGTTATCCTTGCACAAAATCTTTAATGAGAAGGTTACCAATGAAGCATTGGGGAAACATGTGCTCTCAATTGACGATGCATCATCGTGAATATTATCGGTTGCGACGTCAACGGGTTCTGGCGCTGCACAAATGGCTCCATTCCCTTTTCTCAAAGATAAAGCACTGAATGATATACGGAACGATGCAGAGCTGTGATGATTTTTTTCCTGGATCCCACAGTCTTCCGTAACCATGGTGAAGGTGTGTTCATCAGGTTACAACCATAATGTAAGGTATAAAAATATAACATGTTGATAATAGACCATGCCGTACATAAATGATGAAAGTGTACTTCCTCATAACTTTTCGTTATCTCAACTCAGGCTTCCATGGTATGTACTATAAGCAAGTAAAAGTCATATTTAACACAGATAACTCAAATAAAACACATGGTACAACTCATCGGTTTTACAAAGTCAATTGTGAAACAACATCAATAGGACAGCCCTTGTTATACCCTAACAAGAATCTTGCATATATAAGTCTTGATGTCAGCGATCCTAATATGTCAAAATCAAACACATAAACAATATAGACATCTACACATCGATCCTTAAAATATGATTCTATAACTCCAAACAAATAGAAAATGAAGTTTGTCTATTTCCAAGTAAAGAATTCCTCGCGAATATCTATGATTCAACGCCGAGAATATATTTGCTTGTTAGTCACATTACTTTTATCGGATAAAATAAATAGAATCGTCGAACACATCAAGCTAGATAAAAAGAAACCGACCATGTTGAGTAAATTATACTCAATGCATTGTGACAGCGGCATCAAGTGTTCCAGATGCCTTCCGTTCAAGCATTTGGGTTTTATCTATGTATTTACACCATTGTACCGTGTCATTATAATATATGTGTATAAGATTTTTACGGTTTTCAACCCTTAATTTCCCCATACCCTGCATAGGAGTTGGAAGTCATCATCATTTGGAGTTAATGGAATGGAGTAACTAATTGCAAGTATTTGTAAACAACTTATTTAATGTAAAAATGGATATCGATCATTTCGTCAACAGTATACTTTCATTTGATGGAGCAACAGATCCTGTTTCAGTATTCGATTCAGAAGTACTTAATGTCACCACGCAAAAGCGCAAAACGACTGCAATACATAATTGTATTTTAAAGCGCGACTATTCGGGTTTGAAACGAATACTAGCATCAAAAAAGAGGGAATGTATTAATGACTGTGATCATTATGGACGTACACCCTTCCATATTGCCCTGCAATTGGCTGATCCCAAAGCTCTGTATCTATTGTTATACTACCCGTTACTTCATTCTTCCAAGTTATTTGCTGTGCAGAATTTGGATTCAATTTTGGAACAGTCTATGGCTGGGCAAAGTCAGCTCACGAGTATTGATGTAATCTACGATTGTAATATTGAAGATACAGAAATTTGTTCCGGTGTACAATGTTATGCATCATCAGGGAATCACCAGAGTGATATGGCATCTAATGATTTTGAGGCTAATGAATATGATATCTTTGTGTCCACTGGAAACAGTACAACCGCTGAAACCACAAGCGAAGCAGAATGTCTAAAAACAAAGAAAAGGCTGAGATCGTATAATTTGGCCCCGTATTTGTTGAGACATTGGGAGAAGCACCCCAAATCATACCTACAGTCAGCTGTCGGAGTTACTAATGAAACGTATATACACGGTTGCGCTATAAAAGAAGTGGAAGCATTCTACGATGAACACTTCAGATATTTGATCGGTAAATCTCATCAATTTGAAAAGGTTGTAAGAAACTACTCTTCAAAATATGCCAAGCTCTATGCCAACCATCCAATAAATCATTCGCATGTAGTGAAATTGTTAACAAGTTTGCAAAACAATCTCTACACTAAAGTCAATATTCTTAAGGGTTTTGGCAAGAGTTGTCGGCCAATTTCTATTACAACATGTATTGGCAATAAGGCAGATGAAACTTGTATGTCTGGACTACAATCATCCAGCATAACTGAAGAGGATAAGCAAATGCCAAACTCGGTGGAACATATTCATGAGGTTGATGTTCCCAATATCACCCCCACCGATAACTCGGAAAGGAGGGCAAGTTTCCGCAAACTTTGGGCTGATCTTGACAGGAAGAATGCTCTTCACATCCCCATTTCCACATGTGATGTAGAAGCCACATTTGACAAAACCCCACCAATACATTTGCTCTTCTCCAATCTCTATATAGAGGGTTATAGGGCAAATATATACAAATGCTTCCGCATATTGTCGGAATATTTCAACGCCTTTAGCGTTGTTGAGGGTAGTACCCATTATCAGGTAAACGCTGCTGAGCATGATGGCATCAGCATAAGGTTGGGTACATCGCAAGGGAGCAATGATAGCGTTTGCTCTATAGTTAATTCTTCACCCATTTCGCCCGTCATTCCTGACCTCCCAGTGGATAATGGCTCCACAACGCATAGTTCTACATTGTGTCCTGACTCACATAAATCAGAACACAATGCATGTCATCTTTCAAAGCAGCCTTGTGACAACTCTACCCTGAAAAGACCAAAAAAGAATGTTTTCGAATATTCAACACCGGATTCATTCGTTGTTGGTCGTAATATGAACGTCGAAAACGATTGTTCAACTAATAGACAGCACCAAGCCATGGATGTTATGACGTGCATAGATCAAAGTGGTAATTCCTTATCGGACCGCACTGAAACTACTGTAACATCGTTTACTGGATCCAATGAGACCCATGTAGATGAATGTGCCAATATTCCGAAATATCAGCCAAATTGTGATGTAGATGATCGCACATTAAGTGACAAAAACGTGTTTGCTACTAATGCAAACCGGTTGAATCCGTCTTACACTATTACCAAAACAGTTTGTTCGGATGTGGAAACCATGGGGAATAGTACCAAATTGCGTGGTATAGGTGCTTTCGGTGATGTAAAAGGTCTACCGTCGAAAAATAAAGTGCATTCATCGTCTGAAGATATATCCACGAATAGCAGTGATCCCTCTATATGTCAATTTGATCAAAAGGTTCAACTTCTCAGCGACACTATAGTAGCTTCCTCTAAATGGCTAAAACCTACCATCCATTGGAACCGTTTTATAAATAGCCGTGATTATACGCGATCAAACATATTACACAAAGTATGTCAAATTAAAAATGCAGAACTAATACGTTGGATCCTTGAATGCGGTTGTAATCCATTAGTTGTTAATGAGGCAGGAGATTTGCCCCTTCACCTGGCGGTAGAAACAAAAGATCCCATTTGCACTTTGACCATCTTTCATGCTACTATGAGTGGATTATTCTACCATATGCTGGGAAGCAGTGATTCGAACCAACAACATATGGATGATGGTGTTCAACCACATGTAGATAACTCGGCCTATGAAAAATATATGTCAGCGCTTAGATTAAATCGAGATAAGATTGTAGCGGATTTGAGTGTTGTTGGCCATGCAACTATGCCATCATTGGGTGCAGCTGATAGTCTTTCCTTCATAGAAGAAATGGTTTTCCTGTTGGAGCAATTGACATATAGAGCCATTAAAGTTAGCGCTTGGGATGTCCTTGTTGCTATGTATACGTATAATGAGGTTTTATCAGCTCATTTGATGACAAATCCGCATTATATGCATAGGTTCATCAATATGTCAGTACATGTAGGCAATTCGACCCAATTTATGACAACAATGAATTATATGACAACCAGGGTTTTACATGTCGATCCGGCCGATGTATATCGCTCTATTAAATATTTGGATGAAATCAGAAATGAAATATGCTGCAGTAATGAAGCCCTAAATCAGAATATATTTAACATTTCAACAGCGATGGACAAAGATCTGAAGAGTCGCCTGGATTGTTTGAATGAAACCTTGGCGTCTGACTGCAACAGCAAATATCGTGGTAAAGTCAAGTCATCCCGCCATTCGGTTTGTATACCTCATCGGGAAGGTACAAAACAACTGAAGTGGGACAAAGTGGAAGAAACGTGCGAAAGTTTACAGGGCAGCAGATGTAGGTTGTGCATGCGTCGTTCATATGTTTCAGTTTATAAATCTGCATCTGTGGAACATCCTAATAAGCAGACATGGATAATAACCCACCCAACTTGCCTGCATCATTTAGCTCTTCCCGAACCCACTGATGCGCCTAACCGGCGACACAGATTAATTATGTCATTTCCCGAGAACCCTACAAGATTGGAAGTTATAGTATCAAACGAAAATGCTATTCTACGTAGTGACACTCTTGAAAATGTCAAGATATTGAGAAGCCCACCCCCTGCAACTTTAGCTGATGTTTTAAGAGTGCATCACTGGAGTTATATCGAATCTCTGCTGCAAAAAGTGCAGACAGCACAAAGTAAATGGGAGCAAAATCCTTATTGGCCAGTGTTGGCTGATCAAGATACCCCAACTACGCCTCATTCGTGGAATTCTGCTCTATATGCTGCCGGTTCAGGTAAATTAGTACATGTGCCATCCATATAGTATGCAGTGATTGCGGCAGTCGATGCCGTTTGTAAAGGGCAGTGCAGGAATGTGTTCTGTGCTGTTAGGCCACCAGGTCACCATTTGGGAACTTGGGGTGCTGCCCAATCTAAAGGTTTTGAGGATGAAGACTTTGCGTAAGTAATATTTAATAGATTAATACCATATTTGTAGGGCTGGTTCACAAGGGTTTTGTTTGATAAATAACGTCGCAGTCGGTGCAGCATATGCCAAATATATGTATGCAAAAGAAGGAATCCGCAGGATAGCCATAGTAGATTTTGATATCCACCATGGGAATGGCACCCATCAGATTGTTTCCAATATTGGTCCGCGCACTTTTAAAACCATAGCACATCATAGTGCAGATGATCCAAATACTAGAATATTAGTGAATAGACTCCCAGCATGGTTTGGCTGGAGGGATACCCACGATAAAGAGGAGGTTTTCTTCTCATCTATACATGCTTATGATGGCGTATTTTATCCTGGTACCGGTGAAACCTGTTCGCGGTATGAGCCATCAGAGCCGCGAATCATCAATGTTGGGATTCCTCAGGGCACGACCTCCGAAAATTTTAGAATATTGTTTGAAACACGAATTTTGCCATATTTGTTGCATTTTGACCCTGATCTCATATTCATATCGGCAGGATTTGACGGTCACTATCGTGATTCTGTATCTTCTGGATTCGTGAGCTATAAAGAAAAGGACTTTTATTGGGCAACTGAACGTTTGGTTGCAGTAGCCAATACTGTATGCAATGGTAGAGTAATTAGCGTCTTAGAAGGAGGATATAACACACGTTTAGACACTCTATCTCCTTTTGCTAAATCTGTATTCGAGCATGTAAAGGCTCTTAGCAATACTAGCGATGATTACAAATATCCATTTATCCATCCATATGGTACAACCGATCTCTTGCTTGTAAATTTGATCCTTCGCAACCACCATCTATTCGCCGATAGCTTGTCACGTAACGTTTCTGATGGCGGTGGTGTTTCTGTGCCTATTCAAAGTATATTAAAGATGTACCAAACCGTTGAGACGCTTCTTAGGAGGGTTTATCGCATAGAAGGATTTGGATGCTTTAACCGCCCAACCAGCACCTCATCAATGTCTATGACGAAGTTGAGTGCTAAAGCAATTTCCAATATAGGCAATGGATATTTTGGTTTGTATACAAAGCACTTTGATTCTATGTTTGCCATAGATTACAACGGTAACAAAGGCAGGCCACTACCTCCTGCTAACGAATCTACCATTTCCACTCACAATATAATGAAGTTTGACCAATTATTGCTTGAAGTGTACGATAATGAAGCGTTAGAGGTTTCCCCAGATCAAAATTCTAGTCTGACCGACCTTGAATATGCAGCGATAAAATTGCAAAATAATGATGAAGCAAAGGAAATATTAATGTCCGATGAGTGGGTTCTGAAAATTAAGGCCGAATCATTGGATCGATACATAACCATTGCTGCTCTTCTTCTCTCTTACTTCCGACGGTTCAGTAGTGAAGTTGATTGGAGATGCAACGTACATTGTTGAATGAAATATCAGCCAATGTATGTTAATAATTGTTATGTTTTTGTGAATAAACCCATTGGTAAATAATATGTTAATATATAATGTAATTAAATTTATACTGTAGTGCTGTTTGTATGGCTATCCGAATTATCATCATGAAAATATGGGAATGGGTCTTTTATGTGTCATTAATCAACTTAAAGTATGCGTATTATGTTTCATCAACCATCGTAAGTATTGATTATTACCTGATAAGATCCAATGATCCACCATAGTTTTCCAGAAGGTGCCTGATATGTGACTATATTTTACTCACTGATGCAATTCGCCACTCTACTGTACAATGTATGAACATATTGTTGTTATACATGTCCTCAGGCCAAGAATGAAAGCCATAATGGCAATATGATATACAAAATTCTTATGGTGTAGTTCTACTTTAAGGAGATGTGAAAGATAACATGTATCTAATATTACGTATAGAAAGAAAATAGCCATATAATATGTGTTATTCAAATCTAAAATACATACAACAAGACTATATAGCAATTAGATTCACTAAAATTTAGATTGTTGTTGACCCATATTGAAACACATAATGATAAAGAACCGCTATATTCAACAAAATAACATTATGCTTATCTATAACTACACAATCGATAAATGTAACAGTCTACATTAGTTTACATCAATAGAAGTCGTATGGTAAAGGCGAATACTGATACAATTTCATGGGGAATCCAAATGAATCTTTCCCGGGTTACAATTCAGATGTAGCATAAAGATGATGCAATTAGTACAACATATGGATCATTTATTCCTATGTCTTCTGTGTCTATACAGCACCATATTAATAGCTATGTAAATATGAAAATGTCTCTATTTATGGCGGAAGGGCATAGCGATTAATATTGTTAAGTTCCGTTTCTCTATTAAGATAAGTAAACATCGCATTGATAGTTGTAGTCAAATGGTATTCCTCCACGTTTCAATCAAAGTGAAGGATAAATCAAAAATTAATTCATTACAATGCATAATCGGATTATTATATTTACATAGATATACTCAAGCCGATAGAGATGAACACAATAGCATATAACTTCTCAAAAAATATAAACAATACATACGTTCTGCTATTCTAGCAGAAAACAGAATACCTAGATTGCAATACATAATAAGTAAGCAACATTTCACCACATACATCCCACAGTTTAATGGTTGTTGTTGCCATTTATTTTTATATAAAATCAATGCGACGTTGAATAAAATGCATGTTTAGATGAATGAGAAATAGTGACGCAAAAAAGAACGACCAGCAAAAATGATACCCGTCTTACCGTTCAAACAAAAAATTCCACATTGATGAAAATATTCTCCTGACTTAACAAATGGCCAATTTTAGCCCTATATCCACTTATGAAACATTTGGGAAATGATAATAATCAATCGGAAGTTTTATATTTTGTGGGAAAAATTGTAGCATAAAATGCGATGCCCATCGTAATCGCCATAAATAGAATTCAACATATCACCAGATGGATTCAGATGGCTTATAAGATAGTTGAATTGCAAGTATATACTAATTCTGTTATTTCAAAAACGAGAGACAAGCGTGGTAACATGTCAGCATATTCAAGTGTATGATTGAAAAACTTAAGGATTAGCTAACAGTATACATCATGTATTGTTTTCTACAATTTCACCTTCTTTTGGCTTCTCCTCAGCGATGCAAAATGGGCACTGATGTAGTTCATCATGTATATAAGCCGTACAAATATTGCAATATCGGGTAAAACATTTTGGGCATTTATTTGCAGACATTATGCTTGCATTGCAGGCGCCACATTCTCCTTCGTAAAATTCCTTTAGACACTATGAGAAACAATATCCCAACTTACATTAATAAAAGGCTTTGGCGGTATGAGTTGATGAAACATCCTAGATATATCCGGCGGTGAAACCAGATACAGACGGCAACACTACATATTATTAGCCAGCACCAAACAAATCAAATGCACACTTTGGCAACAGAAACTATAATCAATTGCATATAATGGTTCGTCAGAGGTAAATCAGAAGCCACTTTCCAAAATGCCACAGTTCATAAATCATTCGAGTCATGAATTATGCAACCTTACCTTACACTTTGTTGGTATCGCACAAGACTTGCTATGACATTGTGGACATATATATGCCTTGTAAGTTAAAGTTGAATGACAAATGCATAATGATGCCGTATTCGCCTTTTCCAAAGGAGGGAACCCAACTTTGGTCAATACCGGCTCCATCCAAGGACGCCTGAAAAGGAGTCAAGTTTCCCGCCTTCCTCTTCTTACCATTTTGGTGGCATAGTGTGATCGTTTAACAGAGATTTCAAATGCACAGAATCTTTACATACTGCATAAGAACCCCCTGTCTCGGTACATATGTGCTGATTAGGAATTATGGAAGAAGCATAACATCTTACTTTGAGAATATACATCTCAGGTGCGATAGATACTGCGCTGACACTGACGTGTTCATCCTTCAATTTCTGAAGGGTTGTAAGAATGTTGCTGCAGTCGATAATAACGAAGATCGTTGAGTCTTACCCTGGGTCAAATGTTTTCGTTGCGCCAAATATTACTAATATTTCACGCGTAGTATAAGGTGGCATATCTGTTAGGATGCTTATTGCCATCTGCATATAATAATCACATGCGAATTAGCAGTATACAGAATGAATGATCTTTATGTTGTCGAATAACAAACCTCCAGTCCGTTTTGTAGTGACGGTACACCATCGGTACCTTCTTTGATTTTTTCATCAAGTAATGCAATATGTTCAGATGGAGGCGTTCCCAACTTAGAGACCATGGTTGAACGCTTGTTACGCATTGTTATAATAGCCAACTGTGTCATTGGTCCTTGGTGAAATAAGCCTTGTATCAGCCCCTAGTATATATATCTAAGCATCACATTTGTTCCTTACTTTGACTGCTCCGGCAGCGCAGTGTAACCTGTCTGGTTTGAAGTCTACCTCTCTCATACCATCGCTAGTATCGAACATGATAACAATATTCCTGAATCAAGGGTAAGTTATTCTCAACACGGTCAACACTCAAGACATTAAAAAACTAGACTAAGAACAAGCTACTAGGTCAAACGCAAGACTACATACCTGACTACGCCTCGTTTTTGGATACTGCTATCTGCTTCACTCAGCGCGACAGTCCCATCAGATGTTACGTCAGTATTAGAAACATCCTTTTGTTGCACAAATTGTAGGACACCGTCCTTATCAACTAGTTGTTCCCATGATTTATCAAAATCTATGAAGTTATTGAGGATTATATTAAAACCTCATTACCTTTCTCCCATGCATATTGCGCATATATTTCTTCATCTCTCTGTTCATCAATATCATATTGTTGTTCAAATTCAGTGATAAGTTCTTCTACTATAAATGTCTTTGTCGCTTCGTTTTGGGTCATGTTTGGTAGACAGCTTATTGGTGTATTCCATATGAAACAACAACCATGGTGTGATTGTTGATGATTAATATTACATAACTTGGTTTACATGGTGTGTCTATCGTCACAAACTATTATTTTGGCAATACATAAACCCTAATGTTGTATGCCAAAATATGTGAAGCTATATGTTTCGATTTACTATCCAAGTTACATGCGCTCTTAAATAAGTGTTGTATACGTATGTAATAGTATTATGTAGTATAATAGAGGGTAGAGCTGTTAACGTTACTCCGCGGTTTTGTGGACATCTATAGTGTGTAAGAGCAGACTTCCACCATAGGATACAAGAAAATCTATTTCAAATGAATAGATTCATACTATTAAACAATTATAAAATGCATACATTAAAAATTCGACCCAGTGATTAAAAATTTTATCGATGTGTGAGTGTCCTTATACTGTTGAGGCATCTCCACATCCCCATCCTTTCAGTTGTTTGAGCCAAGATAGCTAAAGAATGTTGCTACACTTTTAATTTAAATTTGGGGCGTACTCAGTTTTATAACATAAAATAGCAGATGCCTTAGGGGAGTCCCATTGTTACCTTTACTAACTTCATCCATTAAATGTGTCATATTCACCTATGGCGGGAGCTCCTGTGAAGATAAATACTTTGCTTCGGGTACGTTTTAAGTACGCTTGCTGGTTTTCATTAAAAGTCTTTTCCAAATTTAGATTTCTTGAACCGTGATCGTGTGTGACTCCAACAGTGCAACTGTAGCAAAAGAAGGCAATATTTTGCTAAAAAATACGGCTATTGAGGTTACATATACATAACGTGATGATGGATGCTTAAGGATGTGACATAATTGTTTATTATTAACATTATATTTGTACTTTGTTGCCGTTGTTGTTGTTTGTCACTTTATAAATGTCTTTATATATATTTAAAATTTGCGTAAAGTCGTGTTGTCGTTTTATGTAGATCTGCATATGCTTCTTTAATGATTGTTGCAGCTCAATAGCCTTGGCTTCAAGGATGGTTGTTTTCGCTTTGGGGCACTTACTCTTGGTGGCGATAGGTTTGTGTGTATACGGGAGTCTGATGAGTCATCTCATTCCGTTTCTATCATAGACTTATACAATGGTAATGAGGTATCTCGCAGGCCTATAAAGGCCGAATCCACTATTATGAACCCTCACAAGCCCATTATCGCACTTAAGGCATCGATTCAAAATGGACACTTTATCCAGGTTTTCCATCTAGAGACCAAGGAGAAGATAGGGACACACCAATTCACAGAATCGGTAGTATTTTGGAATTGGATTTCTCCTACAAAACTTGGTATCGTTACGGATAATTCAGTTTACCACTGGAATATCGGTTCGGAAGAACCAGTGTTAATTTTCAATCGTTCAGGAAAGCTAGCTGAACCTTCTACAAAACTTGTCGATTATGCATCTGATGCTGAAAACAAATGGTGTATATTAACTGGTGTATACTCTACTGATCAAGGAGCTACTGTAGAAGGTGCAATTCAATTGTACTCAACAGAGCGAAGGCAACAGCAGCTACTGGAAGGGTACGCTGGAACGTTTGGAAAGCTGCGCATTTCTACTGAATCACCAGATGCTACGGGACTTTTGGTATTTTGCGAGCACAAACGCGGTGGACAAACGTCGAAGCTCCACTGCATGGATGTTTACAGCCAAAGAACTGAGGGGTCTCCGGTGCCGCTGAAGGTGTCCAAGGACATTGAAGGATTGCATTCAAATACTGGCGATTTCCCTAGATTCGTCCACATATTAGATTCATGTGGGTTTGTTTGCATAATAACTAAATGCGGCTTCGCTTATTATCATGATGTGGCAACTGCAACACCACTTTACAGGTAATGTTATTTTTTGAATGTCAACAATCTTTCGCAGTTGTAAGATAAGCGATTCACCAATTTTTGCTGCCGCAGCCAAGTATGTAGACGGTAAGGTAGCTGGTAGCATAGCGGTGAATCAATCCGGGGATATTATTGAGATACTCATAGATGAAAATCGCATTCTTTCAACTCTAAAATGTCCTGAAGAAGTACGTATAAGTCTTGCTACGCGTTTTGGTTATCCTGGTTCTGAGAGTTTGATGATGCGTTCTTTTGAGGAGTACTTCTCGAGAAGGGAGTACAAACAAGCAGCGTTATTGGTTGCCACCCTTAAGAATGGCGCATTACGAACTAATGAAACTATGGAGCGTTTTTTGAATGCTCCAGTATTGGCCGGGGAAACATCACCCGCTTTACATTATTTCTCGGTAATGTTGGAGCATGGGAAGCTAACATATCAGGAATCGCTTGGTCTTGTACGCCGTGTAGTTGCACAGGGACGTAAGGAACTTGTGAAAAAGTGGCTAGACGAAGGAAAGCTAACAGAGTCAGAGGAATTAGGTGACTTACTACGTACTATGGATCCGTTGTTAGCTTTTAAGATGTTTGTTTCCCTATGTTGTCATATGAAGGCCATTTTGTGTCTTTTGGATGCAGGCCATGCTACTAAAGTGGTTCCGTACATACGTAAAATTGCGTCGTCGAATGTCACACATACAACGGGCTCCACAGGGGATAAGGTAGCTCAAGTTGATGGATTGCCTTCAATGAATGTTGTTGTTGAACATATGTTGTCAACTCAACCTACCGATATAATATCGTTTATTAACGATTTGATATCAGGTTTAGGGCCTGACGAGCCCTTATGCGATGTTGGGAGCGTCGCTGAGATCCTTATTAAGCACAACAAACTTCAAGAATTAACCAAGATCTTACTTGAATACTTGAAACCCAACCGCGTTGAGCACGCTGCGCTACAAACACGTCTGTTAGAGGTGAATCTCCAGCAGCAACCCCGTGTAGCTGATATGATACTACAATTGAACGTGCTAACCCATTTTGACCGAGCGTATATTGCTCGCCTTTGTGAAGATGCGGGAATGTTTGATATGGCTATACAACACTATAACTCATTTTTTGACGTTAAACGTCTCATAATTAAGGCTGGTGGTAATATGAATCGCGCTGTTCTTGAGAAGAGTATGAAGAATATGTCTCCGGAAAATGCTCTGGAGGTTTTACGCGAGATGTTAGATTCTGCAGAAATAAGCAACGATCATGTTGTATCTTGTGCTTTGACAATGCATAATCACATTGGAACTATGCAGGTGGTCCAATTGTTCGAGAGATCAGCATCGTCCGATGTTCTATTCTCATTCCTAAGGGCGTTGCCGGTGATATCACAGGGATCTGCCGCCGAGAGCACCGAGCAAAATGCAACCATTGTATATACATTCATTAAATGTTGTATTGATCGCAACGAGATGGAGGATTTGGAACGTATTTGCAAAGAGTCAAATGTTTATGATGGCGTGCGTGTCAAGGATTTACTGAAGCAATCGGCTCTTCCAAATCCAAAGAGCTTACTCATAGTTTGTCACAAGCTAGGCGAATTGGCAGAGCTCACAGAATATCTATACCGCAATGGTATGGAAAAGGCTATAGAGGTTTATGTAAACACAATAAACCCTGGAGGTGTAGCTACTGTTGTGTCAACCTTGTTTGATTTATCGGCATCGGAGCACGTGATACATTCAATTTTGGAGAACCTTCACGATCCAAACGGTATGAAAGCTTTGATTCAGATAGCTGATGAACGTCATCAGCTTCTTATGCTTCGTGATTGGTTAGAAAAACGTGTAGAGGAAGGTCACAAAGAAACGGAGATCCATACTGCATTAGCTAAGATTCGAGTATCATCGCAAAAGGATGCGGAGCAGTTTCTTTCCACAAATAAGATTTACGACCGATCCATTATTGGACGTTTTTGTGAGGATAGAGACCCTATGCTAGCATATTTGGTATATTCCGAGGCACAGCTTGACAGCGATGTATTGCGGCTATGCATAGGCAATGGGTTTTATAAAATGCTGGCTGCATATGCTTTGAAACGATCATCACCTAGTTTATGGCATGATATATTTTCTGAGACCTCTGGTTTGGATGACGATAACAGAAAACACGTTTGCGAAGAGTTGGTCATTTTGGCGCCTGACTCTTCCAATGCATCTGAAATTTCATGTGCGCTGAAGGCTCTGTTAGATGCTGGTATGAACGAAGAAGTCATTGCACTCTTGGAGCAGCTTTTACTCAAACAGACCCAGTTTTCATCAAGCAGCAATTTGCAAAATTTGCTTTTAGCTACAGCTGTTAAAACGAATCCCTCAAAGTTAGAGGAGTATCTCTCAAAACTGGACAACTACGATGTTGCGGCATTATCTAAATTATCTGACAGCTTGGGTCAATCACGAAGTTCGTTTGCAATTTTAAAGAGTGCTGGTCGTTCTCTGGATGCTTTAGAAGCTTTGCTAAGCACTACGGACGCCGACGTATTGGAAGAAGCTCATGAATATGTACAGTCTCTAGACAAGTCTGAGTTATGGTTCCGCCTGGGTCGGGCATATTTGGGAGAGAAGAAGGTGGCGCAGGCTATTGATGCTTACGTTCGCAGTGGTGACTTGAGTGACCACCAACGCATCAAACATGCGTGTTCCAACGAGCCAGAGCTGTTCCTACAATGGCTGAGCAATGGGAGAGCACTGAAGAAAAGCCGTGACCTCGATACGGATTACTTGTTATGTCTGGCTGACAGGGGTGACATTGACAAATTCAAGGAAGTTCTTAACGGCCAGCATTCAGCAGATGTGGGATATGTAGGCAGCAAGTTGATGGAATCGCGCAAGTACCGTGAAGCTGTACTCATTTATTCTTCTATACCAAATTTTGCCAAGCTAGCTCTGTGCCATCTACATTTAGGCGAGTTCTACCAAGCAGCAGATGCTGCTCTCAACTCCCGTAACCCGCAGGTTCTCAGACAGGTGGTCGAGGAGTGTGTTGGTAAGAATCAATTAGGAACCGCTCACAAGGTGGCTATCGAATTATTAACGTACCCTGATTTCTTGCCTGGTATTGTCACACTGTACGAAACTACTGGAAATACAAACGAATTGATCAAGCTATTGGAAAAATCAGCTCCTTCCGTTGCAGTATCAACTGAGTTGGCAATTGCCATTGCAAAATACAAGCCCGAGGAGTTAATGAATCATTTCAAGACTAATTTTACGACTGAAGAACTTCTCGTTTGTATAAATACGGCACGCGTTGCACGTGAATGTTGTAACCTTTGGTTGTGGCAGGAAGCTGTTTACCTCTACAGTTTGGACACACCTGATACCGCTTTAATTTCCATGATTGCGCACTACGGTCTGGCGTGGGATGAAAAACTATTTTTTGAAACTGCGGCAACAGCTAACAATCCGGAAGCTTTATATAAGGCAATTCATTTCTGTATACAATGCAAACCCCTTTTACTATCAAGGTTGCTGGCTTGTGCTAAAGGGCGAGTTGATGCTGTTCGCGTGGTTAAGATTTTGAGGAATGCTGGATGTCTCGGATTAGCACGTAATTACCTGGAACAAGTCGCTGATAAAACATCCGGAGCAGTGAACGATGCACTGTTTGAAATATACGTGGAGGAGGAAGAGTGTGAACTTTTGGAGCGAAGTTTAGAAAAACTTACTACTTTTGACCAAGCAAAGTTATGTGCAATGCTGCAGGAGCATCGTCTTCCGAAGATGAGGAGCATCGCAGCTCAGTTGTACATTCAGTCTCGTGACTTTGGCAAGGCTGCAGTCATTTATCGTAGAAATGGCGATTATGTTGATGCTATAATGGGTGTTCAGACATCTCGTAGCGAATCTCTTGCGATGGATATGGTTCGTTATTTCGTCGATCAGGGATTACTCGAAGAATTTTTAGTTTGTTTGATTGTAAACTATTCTTTACTCGATCCAGCAGATGTCTTAGAGTATGCCTGGCTGCACAAAGTTGATATGGACATTCTTGTTCCTTTCTTGTCTCATACTATACGTACCGTATCTAAGGCTGTGTCTAGGCCTGCTGCAGTTCAGCGTCCACCACCTCCTCCGCAGCTATCTTTGCCTTTTCATTGACACCGCATAATCGTGTTATAATATATTACATTTACGCTACTTAGTTGTGATATTCATAGGTATAATACCCTATTGCAACATTATCTCAGACGATATCAAGTATATTGCATATTCAAATCAGTCTATGGTAACAGTGTTTTATTGTGAAACTTAAGGAGACCCTTAAGGACGGAGACGATGCCATAATGTGTCATAGTTATGTTACAGTGAATGGGCGAGATGATCAGACCCAAATTTTCAGGTCCTCGGCATCGCATCTGTTCAGGCGCTAAGCAACACGAACAGGTTAACATAACTGCCATTTAATGGCTCTGGCCTAATTTTGTAGGCACACTCAATGCGATTCAGTGAATGAGGGTAATTCTGTTGCAAGGTACTCTTTGCGCTGCACATATTGATAGTAATGAGGCATGAATGAGTAGTGTATCACCTTGGTTAAGTAGTCACGATACAAGGCAGCCATGGTAGAGGTGAGTAACACTATCCAAAATCTTCCATTACTCATGAGGATCATTGCACCACCTAATAGAGCGCTTCCCAATTTGGATGATAGTGATACAACGTATATACACAGCAAAAAGTTGAAAAAGCTGAATAGGTACGTTGCCGTTGTTAGTCGTGTATAGAACCAAGTTTCCATGATCAATTTACTACTTACGATAACCATAACAATAAGCATCATGCCTACACCCAGCTGTTGACTGTTAAGTGGCATTCCAGATCCACCGGGCAATGTATACCTGTCGCTGAGACCAAATGTCACGACGAAAAAGATCACAACGGCGTGTATAAAGCTGTTAAATAACCATCCAAGGAAGACCTTAGGATTGAGATAGTAATTACGTTGTCCTAATTGATAGACGTGAGGGTATTGATAACTCAAAGACCTATCAATATCGCGGTCGATCGATCCAACAAGAATAACACTGATTCCTGTGAACAACACGTTGTAAAGTGCAACTAATACTTCTAGGAGAATGCGCTGCCCGCTGAACAAAGACAAGTAACCATAGAAGAATATGGGCATGATGAGAGTAATATTCTTATAGAACATGTAAGCCACCGTTTTGGCAATTCTGCGATAGCAATTGCGTCCATGATCCAGAATCAATGGTACCAAAAACCGGAATTGCCCGATACCATAATCGGAAACGTTATAGGCTTGCAATCCCTCTTTACCCTTGATACCAATACCCACGTCGGCGGTTTGAATCATGTTGCAATCGTTACCACCATCGCCTATAGCCATCATAACAGTGCCTAGTTTCTTTTTGAAAAGGCTGACAAACAGTCCTTTATGCGCTGGTGTCATACGGCAGCAGATTGCAGAGTGGCAATGCGTACAAAGTTCAATAAAATCGTCGACAATGTGTTCTTTAGTCAGTTCGTTAGTCGCTATACCGTCGATAACGACACACCTATGGATGGCGTTATCAGATCCAGATTTTACTTTATTGAGCCACTCACGAACCTTGGCACCCATTTGTTCCTTTGGACATACTCCTGAGTGTAGATCAATGCGTTGCGAGAAATTACGCAGCAAGTTTGTTGCGATACCAATATTAATGGCAGTCTCAAGGTTATCACCTGTAAGCATCCAAACATTGATACCAGCATAGCCTAAGAGTTCAATTGCCTCGCCGACACCATCTTGGAGCTTGTCTTCAATACCAGTTATACCTTGTAGCTCTAGCTGTTGTTCTATAAGTGTTGCACAGCGGGCTACCGATTCTTCACGATTTAAAATATTTCCCTGTGCTTCGATATACTTTTGGTTCCAATCATTGAATTCTTGGGTAGTGAGTTCACGTTTGGCAAACACCAACGTGCGCAGACCATCACGACAATATTGTTCACAATGTGAAATTGTGTCTTTGTCCATTTCAGACTTATTTTTAAGTTTATTCAACATTACGTTATCTCCACCTTTACAGAACAGAATGATCCTGAATTTATTAAGATCAGGGTCCTCGAGGTGTGTCTTTGGGTCCTTAGGGAAGGCTATAATAGCCGAGCTACATCTCCTAATATAATCAAACTCTATATTAGCCAAAGTGCGCACATGCATTTTGCGCCCAAATACACTCAATGTTATGGAATTGCTAGTTTTATCCATAAGCTTGAAATCAGCAAATTTGGCGGCATGTACAAAACACAGTTCATCAGGACTTTGTGAATTATACTGCACATCACCAGATTCCTGTATATCGGTAAGTACCGCATTGTTACAGACAAGGTGCATGAAGAATTCCACTAAATGTGTATGTCTTGGATCACTGGGTGTTTTGAGTTGTTTAAATAGTTCATCATCTACTAGGTTCACATGAGATGCTTTAGTGTAGTAAGGATTTTCGGGTTCCGGTTCTAGAATTGCACCTTGCCGACTCAGTACAAACCTCCTAATATCGGTATATCCCTTACCATATGATCTTCCTGCCGCTGCGAACTTACGGAAAACCATCTTGTTACATGTTAGTGTACCTGTTTTGTCTGAAAACAAGTAATGCACTTGTCCAAGGTCCTCATTTAAGGAGGTCGTCCTCGCAGCTGCGTACATATTCAATTCGTCATAGTACATATCCGCATCTGCATTGATGAAAAATGCCTGAGCTATCCTTGCGACATTCATACTAACGATGGTACTAATTGGCACAAAGGTTGCTGATATGGCAATCCAGCTGAAAAATGAGACTGTGAAGACGTACAACATTGAATGGTCATCTCCCTTGCTTGTTAAGTACGGCATCTGTTGATCCATTTGGTAATAATGTCGATATATCGTCCATATAGCTGCAATGGAGCAGAATACAATTTGGACAACCCATACAATGAAAGTTAGACGGACCATGATCTTACTTAAATTGCTAACTTTGTGAGGGGTACTGGGTATGTTTTTGTATATTTTGGTTTCATGACCGCTGTATACAATGATACCGATTGCCCATTTCGTATTACGCAATTTACATCCCCTGAGTAAAAGTTGGAGCATTGATATAGACGTTTCTGTGTAGCCAAATTGATCTAATTTATCACCAGTTGAACGTTTAGCGGATGGCGCGGTCACTTCAGCTTTAGTCTTCGATTTGGATTGGTTCGTATATTCCGGATCTTGGATTTTGTAGTGGAGTGACCCATCGAATGTGATCAAATTCTGGTTTGGTGGTTCACACGTTAGCCTGCCGGTAATGTTCTGCACTTTGTTTAGGGTGGTGTTGATATCCCTTGTTAGATATTCTGCAAGCTTAAGCACAGCCTCCTTCTTCTTCAAATTACTTTCACCGTCTAGGCATGACGTTTCAACAAAAGCTACACCATTAATTTCTGAGGAACCGATGAGAACCATGTCTGCTGGTATGGTATCACCATTTTGTAACACAACGATTTCTCCTACTTCCAATGCTTGCCACTTTGCATTTACAATCAACTTCTTCTCAACAGCATTGACAATATCCGCATCTGCGTTAGCTGGCTTTTCATACTTTATTGTCTCATCATGTTTGGTAAGCTTTGGGTTCATGACAACGTTAGCAATACTGTAATTAACCTCGTTATCATTTAGGTACCTCCTATAATCTTCATATGCATCTTTAGCAGCATTTCCTAACATGACAATAGACAGTGGCAGTAGCATAATCGGTATACCATGAGTTGACGATATCTGTGTATTTATGAAAAGGTGAAGTACGGCACGAGACACGCAATTAAGCCAAAAATTCACATCAAAGTGCCTAGCATACTATTCTAGAATTACCAAAGAACGAATGCAGCAAGACAAGTTCCAAGATACATTAATTTCCACGATTATTATCTTGGAACATCAAAGTAGGCACACTTAAATCATAGCGTAGATCAAGCTACTGACTTACCTTTGGTATCAACTGCAGAATCGCAATGAAGACAAAATAAAGATTCGAAGGTTCATGAAGTTGTTCAAAAAGATTTTTGAATGGAAATGAATATAGCGTATACTTTGTGGTTCTGACATTGTTTGTAATGAAGGAGGTGTCTTGGTAGTCGTTAATATTGACACTTCGTACTGTTTCCTCCCTGGCAAAGATGTATAAAGATTATTTTGCGAACTTACTTCTTTTTTGAAAAATAGCTCAACAGCGACTTCATGACTGCCGAAATTAATGTAGAACAATGCGACAATTGTCTACCATCAGGTACTCAACTAACATAGACATGAGGCTAGCAATGGGATTCCTCCCACTTTTACACTGTGTTCAATGTCAATTCGATTGATGTGTATTCTATGTATTGACGCTAACGCCACGCCTACTTTTAGTGATCCGGCTCCTTTACACACACCGACGTGGGTGTAGTGAAAATTACTTTTATTTATTGTATTAAATGTTCATCATTCATTAATATTGTTATATGACATATTCCATACAGAATGGCAGCTTAATTAATGTTGGATCTATAATTTCGACGCTCGCAGTGTGCCGGATCATACGTGTTCCACTTAATGTTACATAGTACCTACATGATTACGTCTACTCAGTAGGTTCTCTACTAGACTCAGAATGGCATTGATGGCGGATGTAAAAGTAAAAAATATTATTTAGACATGAGACACGGCAATATATGCTGGTGTATTAAAACAGATCTTTAAGCATATATGGTATATACCCATATGTGTAGGCAGGAATATTTTGTTTGCCACTATATTTTTCACGCTGCTGTTATCATTTATTACTGTTTAAAGGAATTACTAGAGGTATATGTCTCCATTGGTCTAATATTCGTCTCCCATGGACAATCGCAGTTACTTCGCAACATTCCGTTATTGTAGATGTTAATTCGATCACTAGATTGTTGTATATGTGCTATATATTAGACTATTTTCCCTATGGTTCCATTCGCCCCCCAGAAAAGTGCAGCAGCAGCGGTGTATGACGTTGGCATTAAGTACCTTCTACTTTTACATGCCACATATTTTGCCAGAACATAAATATCAGGTAAACGTAGCGCTCATGTTAAAGGGGCTTAATTCGAGGTTATATTCTAGCTATTAACACAATTTATCTTTTCACCCTTCCAATCCGTTCGTCTATCATGAAAAAAGAAATGCCAACTGAGGCTGACGGTGCTCCAAAGCCTACTAAAAGTGTATATGTTCCACCTAGCCGTCGTAATAAAGTAGATGGCAGTGGAAGCAATAGTAGTGCCTTTTCTATGGGCAGTCGCGGTCCCCCTCGACCCGTTCGCAACTTTAGTATGTTTTGTGTTTTTACGATAATAAATATTTACAGATGATGACGGCCGCCGTAACATTTTAGATTCATCGGGTCTTGGGGACAACTCTAATCAATACCCGCGTCGTGAGCGCTTTGGGGAGCGTTCCTTTGCTGGCAATCGTGACCATGGCTCTTATCCATCTCCTTGGGCCACTCGTGACGGCCGCCGTTACATTCGTGAATCTGAGAAGGAAGTTTTCGGTGAGATGGATACGTGTACTCATGCAGGAATTAACTTTGGATCATATGAGAACATTCCTGTAGAGATCACTGGAAACCAATCTCAGAGCATTAAGCCCGTAGAAGATTTTGAAAATGGCATTCACGAACTTCTTATGGTGAACATTCTTCGTGTGAATTACACTAAACCAACTCCGATTCAGAAGCATTCTATTCCAGTTATTATGGCTGGCCGTGATTTAATGGCTTGCGCTCAGACTGGTTCTGGTAAGACAGCTGCATTTTTACTTCCTATTTGTACTGCTATGTTGAAAACTGGCCCTCCTGCGAGTAGGCCAATGCAGAGCTCTTATCACTCTCGTCAAGCACTTCCTGTTTGCCTTGTACTATCTCCTACTCGTGAGTTGGCTATGCAGACATTTACTGAGGCTCGCAAGTTTATTTACAACACTGGTATTCGTGCTGTTGTGTTGTATGGTGGAGGTGAAGTTCGCAGGCAGCTTTATGAATTGGAGCGTGGTTGTGACATTTGTGTTGCAACCCCTGGTCGTCTTACTGACATTCTCGAACGCAACCGTATTGGTCTCCATTGTGTGAGTTATTTAGTATTGGATGAAGCCGATCGCATGCTTGACATGGGTTTCGCACCTCAGATTCGGCAAGTCGTTGAACATAGTAGCATGCCTCAGGAGGGTCGTCAGACCGTTATGTTCAGTGCTACTTTCCCTAAAGAGATTCAACAACTGGCTCGTGATTTCTTGCGTGATTACCTTTACCTGGCTGTTGGCCGTGTTGGTTCCACGAATGAGTTTATTCGTCAGCGTCTGTTATATGCTGACCAGGAGCAGAAGCTTCACTACTTGGTGAAGCTTCTTCGTGAAAACACTAACGGTCTCGTTCTCATTTTTGTGGAGACTAAGCGTCGTGCGGATATGATTGAATCTTACCTATTGAAGGAGAATTTCATGGCAGTTAATATCCACGGCGACCGCAGTCAGCAGGACCGTGAGGAGGCTTTGCGTTTATTCAAAACCGGCGAACGTCCCATTTTGGTTGCAACCGATGTCGCTGCCAGGGGATTGGATATTAACAACATTACTCACGTCATTAACTGTGACCTACCGGCTAACATTGACGACTACGTGCATCGCATTGGCCGTACCGGTCGTGCAGGAAATGTCGGTGTTGCCACATCTCTTGTCAGCGAAAAGGACCGCAGCATTTTGAAGGACTTATTAGCCTTATTGGAAGAGGCTAATCAGGAAGTTCCTCAATGGTTTGAGAAGCTCGTTGCATCCCATCCACATTCTGGTGGTGGTCGTGACTATGGCAAGCGTGCATCTGGTGGTCGTATGAGCCGTCCTTTTGCTTCTCGTGATGTCCGTGCCCATCCTGAGACAGTTACTTACAACCAAGGCAACAGAGGTGGTGGTCGCAGTACTCACGGATTCTCACAGCCATCTAAGGGTCCTGGATCTCAGGATCACGATGACGATTGGTGGTGAGCGGTATATATTGCCATTGTTTATAACCGTAACATATTCGGTAATAACGTTTCAGTCGCTTAGTTTATTTGTATTAGCTCAGATATGGGTTTGTAGTGTGATCACTCCGGTGTACTATATATGCCAGTTTTACATTAGACAATTTTAATCTAAATATATAAAACCTGGTTAGGTTCTATATATGATGTAATTTGAATCTGCATCCATGGACTTCAGTCCTGAGGAGGAGAGATCTGGGATTCACAGCGCGGTGAATCTACACACCAAGCGCATTATTACTGCTTACTACACCATTATAGAGTCATCACAGGTACGTTTTGATTTGTATCTGAAATAGACACGTGATTCAGTTGGAATACGGTCGTGACTGCTTAATACGCACCGATATTGATAATTTTCAATTGAAGATGCACAATGACAGTTTAGTAAGTTTTATTTAGTATAGGTCAATACGTTACAGATGCACAGTTGCCGTATGCTCCACACAATATCATCAGATTTGGTTCTTAATTCGCTTTTGCATTCCTCTGACCCTGATCTGATGCAGCGTTACCATGAGGAAACTATTGTTGCAGACACTTTAAGCAATCTGCGTAAAGAAATAGATGAGTTTGACAGCTCGCTTTCTTTGAACTTTTTCGGATCAAAGCAAATTTGCAAAAATTAATTTGATATTAAATTTACAGTGTCAATGAGGTTTGTGTTTCATTAGATTCCTGTGATCTAGGCGTTCCGATGCTCACAGTATTTTCCATTGTTAATTCTTGCAATTCTGCAAGCTTCTTGGACAAAACTTTGATTTCATGCTGGGAGATGCGCATTGCTGCTGACTCGTGTGGTTTTAGGTAGAATATATGCATGTTACCTATTGACTTATATATGTTTTGTATTAGACTAACCGTCCTTGATAAAGTTTTCGTCCTCATTTTCTTTAAAGTTGTACTTATTGCACAGCATTTCAATTTGTGGATCCAGTATTTTCTTTTTTGGTTCCCATACATAACCATGTGATGATGACCATTTGACGATGTCGTTCAATGTGTCATAGAAATTTTCAAAATGTTGTATTGATTCATGTAAGCGGTGTCTGAGTAATGAACCGAAAGGTGGGCACAAGAATATGGATCCTTGTATTATATAATACACCTGTTGCAATTTAAAGTTTTACTTCGTTGTATTACCTTAATTGGGGTTGTTGTAAGTCCATTTTGTCCCAGATTTCTGGAAAAGAGTGTTATATGAAACAGGGTTGAATTGCAGTAATGCTGTATTCTCGCTGGTTCATCCAGGGGTGGTAGATTCGCTAATGCCTCGTTAACGTCATTCAGGTTACTGTAAGTCACTTGGAAGATGAGTCCCACTTGTTGGCTGTACAACAGTCATGTGTCAATGAATCATGAAGTATAACCGGATAGTTATAAACTAGGGCAACGGAATACGATTGTTGACTTGCATGGTATATGTTTATAGTATACAACCCCCAATACATGTGTCACATACCTATCTACTTCAGTTCCCGCTCTCATAAGTTCATTTAGAGAGCCTTCCCGATACTTTTGATAAAATGGGCTCTGATAGAAATAGTCTAGGGCGGCATGATTACTATCAAGTGCAGTTGTTGCTAGGAATCTCGGGTCAATGAATTCACATTGACATTCAGCTTCATATTCGTTGATAAATTCGTCAGCATCTGTAACTATATAAGCATTGATATATCCATGAAGGATGTTATTTCATACAACATACCGTCACAACCGGCTGCCGACATCTGTCGGCCATCCATAGCCACTTCAAGTCTGCTGATTAATCACTAAATAGATTCCTAATGGTATATTTATTGGTTTAACACAAGATGTGTACAACACATTTTTGATTTAAAACTACATTGGTAGATGTCCAATCGATGGGGAATTACTATGGTAAATTATAATAATCTGGGCCACTTTTCTTTAGTGTTTATTATTTTGAAAGATTATAAGATCTACATATCTATGTTATGTAGCAATCTATGTTGTGTAGTTGATCGTTCATATATTTGATGCCATACTGCATAATAACACCAAGCTTAAAGCGGAGCAGCGTTGCACTTACAACATTGTTGTGCTGCTCCGATCGTGTATCAGACATACGATTTAATAGAATAGACCAGACTATTACGTTTAATGACACGTTGAAAGGTGGAATCAATACTTTCAAGGTTACAGTTTCACTCTCTAGGGTAGTAACAGACATTTCAGTGGAATCATCATCGTATAGCGTTGGTTTAACTTTAGAACGAGTTGCATCTACTCAATTATCTGTATCGGATGATTCTAAAAACAAGGAATCAACCATTATCGATGCTTCAACTTCGTTAGAACATGTTAGTGGCCCTGTCAACTTGTTAGGGAATAGCTCAATCATTGCAAGTACAACGGGTTCTACGTCGGTACCATGTCATTTTAAAAATAATAGTGAATATTTAAGATCAGTATCAGGTGGTTATTGTGGATTAAGCGATATTGCAATACAGCGTGATACCAAATCGTTAGGTGGCCGTTCGATTTGCACGAATTCATCTACCGTATCAAATACGCTAGTAACTCTTGAAGTTAAAGATACTATACCGGATACGTCTGGAAGATCGTTATCCCTGTTAAACAACTCTAATTCATTGGGTAATATCATTTGTCCTACAGCTGATCATTATTTCACATGTTTACTGGATCACATTGTCATTCCAGTTCGTGACTTTGTTATATTGAGCCCATATCTATACTCTGTTAGCGCCCATATTGGACGAGAGGGTGTTATATTACTGTCATTTAACTTGCGCGTGAGGCTTGGTAACGTATCATTATTTGATTTAGGCCTTGCTTCTTTGTATAAATCTGGTTCTCAATTACGTGTCTCCACACATAGTAGCTTATCTGTACACTGCAAAGGTTGTGGCAGGTTTGTTCATAAAGTGGCTGATGCAAAGTTAGTCCCTCTGCCCACCGATATCTTCAACAGTAGTAGCGACGCGACATTTTGTGAGGAATGCGAGCTTGACATACCATCGGATACTATATCTTTATGCCATTCTCCAAGTATAGTGTACCACAGTGAGGAGTTTGTGACACTCTTTATTCCACCTGCATCCGATCCATTGCCAGTACGTTGCAACACCTGTGACCTTCAACTTGGTCATTATCGTGTTGGCAAATTGGAATACGTGGATTTTTATAAATCACACATTAGTCTATATTCTGGAGACAGTGATAAAGACATATTTTGGCGCCATTCTCCCTTGTCCGACTTTATAGAATCGCTACAATACAATTCCCAGTCTAGGTTATATATAACTTCTGAAGGCAACGATAAAACACTTTTTACGGGGTGTGAGTTAGAAGTTCCCCTGGTTTGTCTTGAAATTATCAAGATATGCTCAACTCCGGATACCTTTGTCACAAGTGCCTTCGGTATTTTAAAAGCTTCAAGGATATTGTGGAGATTTGTTCGGGAGTTTGGTAATCCACTTATAAAGTGCAACCCGGTTACTTTTGAGTTACTTCATGAGCGTTTGTTATATTTTTCTCAGGAGTTGGACCCTAACAGTGGCTACCGTCCATCGTTGTTGGTCTCTTACTAGCGATGGATGTCTTATCTGGTATTCAAAGGGTCACCCCTGTGAGGGTAACCCTTACTGATACCTCCATAGAAACTCTGGATCTCTTGAAATCCCATTTATCTATTCCAGGCAACTTAATAGCATTACCAACAGAAACGGTTTATGGCTTGGCTGCCAATGGTTTGTGTGAGAAGTCTGTGTTACGTATATTTGAGGTCAAGGGTAGACCTCTTACTGACCCTGTTATACTTCACGTTCCAAGTTTTGAGGATGCATTATCTAGTATATTCGATGCCGACTTATACACTGCGTGCGTCGTGCTTTATTTATCATTGCATTTTTCTCCTGGTCCTTTAACTATAATAACGCGTGGTAGGTCTGGTATACCTCGTGTTGTTTCTGCCAACAGTGGTTATCCTGCTGTTCGTTGTCCTAACCATCCTGATGCTCAGGCTATTTTGAAGCACATTGGTTTTCCTCTTGCGGCTCCTTCTGCCAACAAGTTTGGTCACATAAGTCCTACAACAGCTGACCATGTTATTTCAGAATTTAAAGACGTCCACATGTATGTTGTTGATGGAGGTAGCTGCAGTCTTGGTCTCGAGTCTACAGTTGCTAAGTTGGAATCCACCGGCGACGGCATTAGTGCGGATGATTTTTTGCAACGTCATGGTGTGACGTACAAGCATTTGAATGCTGTTGTAGCTTCTATTGATCTTAGTATCACAGATCCTAGGTCTATGATTGACGCAGTGATGGCAAGATGCTCAGGTAAGATAGACATGCCACTTGGTTTTGTTGAAGAGCTGGTTGATCATCTTTGGTCCAGGAAAGACACTACCTATCGCATAACAATATTGCGTCCTGGTTTTATTACTGAAGCAGACCTAAAAAATATCTTTGCTAATTCCTTATTCAGTGTAAGCGTATCTCGCAAGACTGTGTACTCATCTGGGACTGATGTTTGTGACTCACCTGGTATGATATTAACTCACTATGCCCCTTCAGTGCCAACATATTTGATATCTGGTACTGTCCCACTTGGTACTGAGAAGGTACCTGCCAATCGCATTGTAATGATCGATTCCGATGGCATGTTTAATGACAAGTCCGGATTATTTTTATCGTATATCGCATTGGGAAGCACTGATGAGAACATGGCTCATAATCTCTACGGTGCTCTTCGTGAGGCTGAGGAGGCTGCTCTATGTTACAACAAGCCTTTGGGAGATCTTGGTGCAACAGATACGGCCATTATAGTAATCTCTTACAAGGATCGTGGAACTGAATTGAATGCTACATTGCGTGACCGTCTGATTCGGGCTTCATCTGGAAGGACCATCGGTTACACTATGGACCAATCAAGCCTAGACTTCATCTTATAGCCGTGGAACACGATGTTTACATTTACTAATATAACACATTCTAGGGTATATGTTAATTGCGATTTTATGTTTGCCGTATGGGATGCTTCCATACCATATGGATTCTTGGAAACAGTTTTACATTTACGTTTCCAATTCCTCTTCTTGCAGGCATAGCAGCTCCGATATTTGATTGATTGAGTTTGAAAATTTGTCAAACTGATGTACGGTAACCTATGTTATATGGAATGCGATTGAATAGGCTTACATGTGTGCTAATTTTGCAGTCTCCTAACCTGGCTCTGACGAGGCAAACGGGCTCCTGTTCTAACATGGAACTATCCATGTTCGAACTTTTGCCATTCTTCCACGTTTTCTTATTTGGTATGTCTGTGCATATTGTGTATACAGATTAAACATATTTTTGAAAGCCACTATCTATTAGTCATGTAATTTTTGGACACCGTGATACACCTGATCACATATGTAATTCACGTTGCCCGGATTCCACGTATTCCTGGGTTACTCAGCCCCTTTGATACATGTTGGCATAAATAGAATGCCTTACAACAACAAACATTGGCAAAACCCATTACACATTGATGACTTACGTCGTTTATATGATATGCGAACAGTTTTTGGAGCATTATCTGCATCTGCCACTATCATAGCAGTCAGCTGCTTGAGAAATTCATCGCAGTTCAACAATACCATGGTTTTAATATTGCGATAATTTTGTATTTGTGTTATATTAGCATTTGTCTATAGGCATTCCCCATTGGGTTTCTATTAGGGTTCAGTGGTCTGCATCTGAGTTCGGAAACCATGTTTCCGGGTTTATGTGATGACGATGAGATACGTCGTCAGCTTGAGGTTGGTTTGGGTCTTGATGTGATTGACTCGGTTGACCCTGTTGACGCCGAACCGGAGGGTGTAGACTTGGATATTGACCAGGTTCATAATCGGCGGTACGGTTCTATATTATTTATCTGATCTTATTTAGTGTTGGTGTTGGATTTAAAAATGCTGAGAAAGGTCGTTTCATTTCCGCTGCTGCTACTAAGCTGAAGGAAGTGTTAAAATCTGGCAGATCTAAGCATCGCCGATTTGATTCATCGCAAAATTCTAGTGGTCCTCAAGATTCTAGGCCACAGAAGCCAACTAATCATGTAAAAGTGGTTTCACGTCAATCTCGTACGGAAAATGAATCTAGTTCAGATAGTGAGCCTTCTCGTATGGACTTGATTCAATCTGCTGTTCGCCTCCGTAAAGACAAGCATAAAAAGGCTGTAATTAAAAACAATCGGAACTAGACTGTGCCTATGAGTGGAATACACAACTGTTGTCGTATACTATAAGCTGTGTAGTTTATACAATGGATCCATTATTCTGTGGGTAATGTTTTAATATAGGGACTACAGATCACGTAGTCGTTGTTCCCAGAACGGGTCCCTTGAAAGCGCGGTAACAATTTGGCCGACATCTACTTCTGGTACTATCCCTGTATCTCCCAATTCTTCGGATATTACGGGATCAATTTGCACTTTTCTACCTGGAGCAACGGATGTGAATACTGTTGGTTCCAATGAGATGATACCTGATGTTGCGGCAGATACTAGTAGTTTTTTGAATGAGTTTATTGATATCGTAGCTTTTATATCAGGTTCCAATACTGCCATCATCCCTCTAAATGCATCGTATACTTTTCTTGCGCAAGCAACGTTGAGTTGTGTATCTTTAAGTTCTAGTACCATGGCCACCAGAAGGCATGCCAAAGGTTTTGATGAGTGCCTTAATGCTTCTATTACTGCTGAGCTTAATACCATATTTGATACACGATTCATATCAGCGGTGGTTACCTTTCCGTTATTTGCTAATGACAAAGCGAGTTTACATATTTGCATTGCTTTTCTCATATCACCACTATAGTTCGTAACTCTTCTGGCGCATAGTTGCAGTGCCAAATCGTCAATATTATTTGCGATATCCTTATTAGCCGACAGTACTGCTAATATCTGTTGGTACTTGTACGGCTGGAACACCAGTGTACCGAATGCCAATCTGCTTACGCATGACGCTTTCATTTTGCTTGGCAGGTCCATCGTATTCGAGACAATAACTACAATAAGTTTCGAATTCTTCCTTTGTGGCCAATTGAATATTGTGAATAGTACCTTTTGTTTTTTCGTTACTATATAATCCGCTTCATCCACTATTATTACACTGCGTGGTAATTACAAGTTGATACTTGGCATGTATATAGACTTACATTGGTGTTTTGTTGTTCTCAAAGAACTTATCGAGTTGTTTGTATGCGTTGATATGGTGTGGCGACTTCTTTTTGAATATCTGTGTATCATCGGTATATACAATGGCCATGTTACCTTTTTATATAGCACTCGATAGAAATCATTTGGGTCAACTAGGTTGACACCATTTATTTCAACTAATTCAAACCATGGCAATTTCCCGCTATGTTTTTTATTTGATATTTCTTTTACTACCATGTTAACTGTGGCTGTTTTTCCAGTTCCTGGCACACCGCTGATATCTGTAATATGTTACTATATATTTCCCTGACCTACATAGTAACTGTCCTGTACCTCCTTGTTTAATTCCGGTTTCTATGAATGTTCTTATTTGGTTGGCTTCATGTTCTCTATACAGGTTTAATGAGTCATATAACTATTACCTTCCCAGGATGTACTCATTCTGGAATGCCTTTAGTTCTGTAGCATCCCCTTTTGCCAAGAGGTATACCCTATTATACTCGCTTGATTCAAGCAATATATCATTCCATTTTGTCTTTATATCAAATGGTTTTATTGCGTGTGACTCTTTGTAGCACATTTTATTGCAGAATACATGTCCGTATTCATCATCTTGTTCTTCTACTGCTGCTTGATATTCTTCTAGTGAACTGTGTACTTGTACTATATCGTCTATAGCTTCTGCAGTGACGCATTGGAACTGTGAGCGATTGATCTTCATCAATGCAATACAGTAGCTATACTTACCAGATTAGATGCAATAACTTCATTATGATGGGTGAACCCTTGCCATTTATCCTTAGCCTCGTTACCACTGCGTCGTTGCGTTGAGAAGTCAGCTGTTATTCCTGGTATTTTATCGTTTGCATCGTAGTAGTATGCCACTTCGGCAAATAACTCATCAGTTTCATCTTGGAATATTGCCGCTATTTTTGCTATATACATTTTAACAGTACACTTTCGACATTACCTAGGCGTGTTATACGTCTTTCCTCTGACAGGAACTGCACTACCACATCCACTGAATCTCCTATTTGTATTAAATCTATTCCTTTGGTCACCGATTGATAGAATTTCTTTCCATCTACTTCTACTATTAGGTTTCCATGCTTAATATCGCATGTTGGTTCACCTTCCGGTGTCATACTATCTGATATATTTTCATAATCATAGGAATCTCGATCCTCTAGATCTGAGAGGTGTATTTCAAAATCGAATTCCCTGTCCATTTTATAAGAAGTGATATCATCTCTATAGTGTCTGTTACTGCTATTGTGTTAAACGGTGTATATTAACGGTGTTATCTAAGACTCCTACGTATTGTGATGGGTTAACACAACAAAGTGGTATTATATTTTGCGTAGAATTCATAGTGTGTATGATCATGTTAACACCGGGGCTTTAATGTGGACATTCTGGCATCAAATACATATTCCATGGCGCCCATACGTTGCATTACGTTATATTATGTTAGGATGTGCATTGATTTAGTTGATTAATTTGTGATTTGGTGTGCATACAATGAATAATTTAGTTTGTGTTCCCCATGCCCCCCATGAGCTGTCTAAGTGTTGATACCTGGTCGTGTTTTCCTTTGTATACTGTGTATAGCTTTGGTTTACACACCTTTAAAACCTTTCCCTAGGTTGCTATTGCCGCCTATTGGGCATATTTGGACGGGCTTGTTTTCTTTTTTGGTTCATTCTGGTCTCTTTGCTACGATGGCTGGTGCTTCGGACCGTACTGGCGTGCGCAGACCTAGGAAGGCTAAGAAGGATCCCAACGCTCCTAAGCGTGCTTTATCTTCTTACATGTTTTTTGCTAAGGAGAAGCGTGTAGAGATAATTGCTGAGAACCCTGAGATCGCTAAGGACGTTGCTGCTATCGGTAAGATGATCGGTGCTGCTTGGAATGCTCTTTCTGATGAGGAGAAGAAGCCCTATGAGCGCATGTCTGATGAAGATCGTGTTAGGTACGAGCGTGAGAAGGCTGAGTACGCCCAGAGGAAGGTATGATGCGAATTGTATTATTAATTTCTTTGGTTATCTATTACTTGCTGCGTCTATCTTTCGAATGATATTACTGTGGTTGTTTAATAAACCAGAATCTATTCTGGAGCGTTCATATTTAGGGTATTTCACTTTCTGGTATCACTGTATTTTGCGATGTTATACGTATTTCTAGAAATGTTGACTTCCGTCTTTCATTACCCGTATTTCCATTCTATATCATTATTAGTATCCTTGTTTTTGTACTTACGAAGATATCCTTTAGTTCACTCTGTGTGGCTAGGTTACCATATCTTCTTTTTATCTGCTCGCATATGGCCACAGCGCGCGTTGCGTGTTTGAGTGGTGCTTTCAGTACTATTTCATCCACTTCGTTCTGTGTATTTGTGATGTACTTCAATGCAACTAACACTGCTAATGAGTCTGCTACACTCTTCCACTAATGCTGCAGTTTTAGAGCTGTCATTCTCCACCATTACTTCATAAATTCGTGTGGCCATTTTTGGTGTATAATGTTAATACCTATGCCTTAAAGTACGATCTGATGAGCAGGTCAGCCAATTCGGCGTTGGTTGATGCTTTATTTGTGGTTCTTTCCTGTAGGTATTATATAGAAGAGTGATTAACCTCACCACAAAGTTCTGTAATTTTTCTATCGTTGTATAGCATATTCGTCTTGCTTTTGATGTTTTTGCTTCTGACATGCGTGGTTTGTCTGGTTGATATATTTAGGAAATATTCCATGCCTACCTCCCTGGTCATGTCGTAGTTGACTCTCTTCTTCACGCAGGTTCACATCACTTTCGTGGCCCGTGACAGCTAAGTAGCGCAACAGTTGCACGTAGAATGGCTGTGGGCATATTTCCGTGTACATTATACCATACCTGATCGCTATAAATTTCGGATTGTACCAGGGTTTTAGCTTCCTGTGTTCCTAGCTTCTCTTTTAACAGTTCATAACCAATTATCTGTGTTTATGTTAATCATATACGTTGTAACATACATTTTCAGGTATATTTGACGGTTTTGCTTGCTTAAGGAATGTATCAGTATTTTCTAGGAAGTGTTTGATTTGCGATGATATGGTCTTGCTTAGCACTTTAAATGAGCTATCGATCTGTATCATGGAATTAGATGGGCAGTTAATCATCCACCACAATCGATAGCTATCTCGTCATGTTAGATATAAAAGTCATTTTAATGGGTTTGTGGCGTATGTTATGTACCATAGGTGCATTGAGTCACGTAGCTAAGCATACCTTTAGGCTGGTCTTCTGGTTCCAGTGGTCTAATCTCTGTAATATGCGTTGTCGTACTTTCGGTAATATATCTATACTTGCGAAAGCGTCGCTTTCTTCAATGTGTAGCTGATCTGCATGGAATCTTTCTTTTGGTTTATATACACATACCTATAGGCTTTAAATTATTACACAGGTATAATAGTATACGACCTAGATCACGTTGTATTTGTGGGATATATTCATTTGTACTTTCTTCTTGTGATATATTATCGTTTTCGATATATTTAAGCATCCATGGGTGTGGCCATCGTGCGAGGTAGCTTGAGCACTTTTGCAGCTGGATGCGCACCTTAATCAAGTTGACATATGTTTCTGTTTGTTTTTTAACTGCTTTTACCTTGTTGTCATTTTGTTTTACATTCTTCTTCATCTTATATTGTGTTTTACCCTTGAATATTTTTTCCATCACTGGTGCCCGACGTGTTTGTAAGGCAGTATTTGTGTTTCATTACAACATCCAATGTAACTTATATGTAACTATCATTGGTTTGCGATGGTGCGTGAGCGTTTAAATGCCGTAGACGTGGCTGCTGTTGTTGGTAACCTTCGTAGTCAGATTCTTGATTATAATTTGGTTAACATATACGATGTTACAAGTCGAGTTTATGTATTGAAGTTTTCCCGTAACGAGGACAAGCGTTTCGTTTTGTTTGAAATCGGTCATCGGATTCATACAACTCAATTTTTGCGCACTACTGATAAATTACCTTCTAATTTCAATGTTAAGGTAAGTCTCCTGGAGTGAGTCGTTCCTTTATTCGTATCAATACCTGCTCTCATATCATTACAGCTTCGTAAGCATTTGCGTACTCGGAAGCTTCGCGGCATATATCAGATAGCTCAGGACAGGGTTGTTGACTTTACTTTTAGTTCCGGGGAGTATGCTTATCATTTGATAGTCCAATTGTTTTTACCTGGCAATGTCTATTTAACTGACTATTCGTATAAGGTTTTAACGGTACTGCGTCCTCAGAATGCTGGTGATTCGTTTTTCCGCGTTGGTGAGACTTACGGCATCCCTGAGGCCAGTGTACCATGGAACATTCCGGTATCACCGGCTGTGATTGATGGGATACTATCCGGTATGGGCCACGGCAATGTTGACGCTTCTAATTCTCAGAAGAAGGTCACCAATTCTCGTGGGAAGCCAGAAACCGGCGATAGTAGCAAACAGTCAATCGTGAACGGATCTGACCAAGGTGACTATTTAGACATAGGATCGGAGTTCAAGGACCGGAGCGTCAGCATGCTATTGAAGTTGATATTCCCCAGTGTAACATTACGCATGATGCGTTACGCCTTGGTAAAGGCCATTGGGGCTGATATTTGCGATTCCGATGTATCAGCTGTGGAATCAAGTACTATATACACTGCCGTGGAGGCACTGAGATCCACTTTGGATTCACTATCTAATCCCGTGAATCTTAACCTCGGTTACCTTTACAAGAAAGGCACTGAATATGAGGACTTTGGCTGCTTTGACTATGGCGACGGTTGGGAGCGTTTTGATGACTTTAACATGGCTCTGGACGCCTACTTCACTAAATCTGAGTTGCGCAAAATCGAGCGCAAGGAGCAGCCAAAGAAGCCAATAAAGTTGCAGAAGATCAAAGATGACCAGAACCGTCGTGAACTAGAGCGTGAGCGTGAGGTACATCGCCTGGGTGTATCCATTGCTTTGGTTGAGGGGCATCGTGACACCTTTGATACGGTTCTAGACTTAATGCGTAGTTTGGTTGCTTCTGGTGCCTCGTGGCAGGAGATTACAGACCAATTATCTCGTCAGCGTGACTCTGGTCATTTATTGGCTAGGCACATTCGCTCTGTTAACATTCCCGACCGTCGTGTTGATGTATGTCTGCCCAATGACGACCCTGGGTACTACACTAACGTTACATCTATGGGTGACAAACGCAACAAGCGTGGTTCTAAGAAGTCTCAATCGAGTGATCAATTTGATGACACCAGTGTAACCCTTGATTACGGTTTAACATGTTTTCAAAACCTTGAGATAATGTACTCTCAGAAGAAGCGTATGGCGGAGAAGCTTGAGCGTACTCGTGCGGGTCACCAATTTGCTTTGAAGCGTGTTGATCGTGAGAAGGAGAAGCAGGTTAAATCTCGTGGTGACCGCAACGTATCACTGGTCAAGGTTCGTAAGCGCATGTGGTTTGAGAAGTTTCACTGGTTTATTACTAGTGATGGCTTCCTAGTTCTTGGTGGTCGTGACTCTACGCAGAACGAGTTACTTGTTAAACGTTACTTGACCAAGGGTGATCTTTATTTTCATGCTGACGTGCATGGTGCTGCAAGTTGTATACTAAAGAATCCCAGTGGCAATGCTGAATCGTTTCCAAACACTATAGACGAGGCTGCTTGTTTCTCTTTATGTTTAAGTTCTGCCTGGAGTCAGAAAATGGTAGTTCCTGCTTGGTGGGTACATCACCACCAGGTATCTCGTTCAGCACCTTCTGGTGAGTATTTACCTCACGGTAGTTTCATGATTCGTGGTAAGAAGAACTACGTTCAGCCTCAGCGTCTTGAGATGGCTATTGGTGTGGTATTCCACATAGAAGTTCCGGATATTGATGAAGAGGAAGTGGAGGCACCTGCTGGCCCCGATACTGAGGATGCACCTCAAGACGTTGAATCCGATGAGAGTGACGCATCACTTACTGTTGATGACCTCATTGGGCATGGTGAGGAACCCGTTGTTAACGATGACGTCGTGATGTCAGACGAAAGTCCATCAAGTGACGATGACATGCTTGAAAATAAGCGTGTGGTTAGGTTTAATTTGGATAACGACACTGAGCCAAAGGAGCGTGTTGGTAATTTCCATTTACTTCGTAAGGGTACTGGGTACCCCTGTACTGGGTTTAATCCTGATGACTTAGCTGAGAAGCTATCTGCATTAGGTCTCATTGACCCTGATGACACCGACTCACCTGAGAGCCACGTACGTTTCATAGAGCCTGACAAGCCCATTCACATTCCTGAGGCCGTTGAACGTCTTCGCAAGCGTTTACCTACTGGTATAATAGCTCCTAAGAAACCTCGTGGTCCATCTCGCTTAGCTCGTGTTAAGGCTGCTAAGGCTCGCAAGAAGTACGGTGACGACGATGAGGAGATTCAGCAGTTACGCTGTCAGCTAACTGGCTCAAGGCTGCTTAAGTCAGGTATTGACACACCTGTTGTGGAGCCCGTGCCAGAAGAATCCTTGCAGCCCAAGCCTGTATTCCAACGTCAAGCAATACAGCCATTGGATGATCGTGAGTTGTCATCGCATATGCGTCAGTTACGTGCGTTATCAAAATCACCTTCTGAGGGTGATGTCATCTTAAGTGCTATTCCTATGTGCGCTCCTTACGGTGCTTTGAAATCACATCCGTACCATTTGAAATTAGTTCCTGGTAACAATAAGAAGGGTGCCATTGCATCTCAGGCACTGAGTCACTTTTTGAAGGTTGATGAGTCGAAATCTCCTTTTATCAAGTTGATAACTACGGATCAATTTGCTTTGACTTTGATAGAGAACTGTAAGGTTCCCGGTCTTTCTGGAAATTCCAAGCGTTAGGGTAGTTTATGCTAATTCAGACACTTTCGATACTTAATGTTCATTCAGTATGTGTGAGTACGTATGTTGTAATTGCTGGTATGATTAAAGGTTGCCATCGGAATACTGAATCTAGACAGCTTAGGTACAACACGTTACCTACCTAGCAATGCCATTACGTAAGATGTAGAGTATTTATCTGATCAAACTAGACACTGGCACCACGATATATGTAGCACTGACACTAAACTACAGTTTCAATATGTTGAAGGAAACTCCCAGTAGAGTTTGACTCCACGTAGGCCACTTAAGCACTTGGCGGTGTATAGAGCCATATATAAATCATTATCTAGGCCTAGGAGTGACAGGAATACACTAATGTTGTTTATAGACATCAGTTTTATACTATGTGTATAGCGTCGTTCCTGGAATGTGGTACCACGTTGTGTAAACCACTGGTGAATAGACACCGCTGTGTATCTTCAAATCTTGCAATTTGATTGGTTTATTAAAGTTTAAAATGTATGCTGTAGCTTAGCAGTCTACATATAGAATACTTGCATATCGTAGCGTGCATTGTTTGTTATCTACGTATATTGTATGTGTTGATTGGCTTTTTGGCCAATATATGTAATATATTGTTACACACCTATAGGCATGTGTTTATTAACTATGATCTATAGAGTGATTTTGGTATCAGGGTGCTATCTGTGACGTCAATATTAGCGACGATGTCGCCTATTGCGTTATCCCGTGAGCACAGTGATGAGTTGTCAGGTAATTCGGATATTTCGATCGTTTGTTTGGATGTGTTACGTGTAGAAGATTTTGATGACCCGGGTCGTAGTGATCCTACTGAGTTTGTTGCTGGATTGATCAGAATATCACCTCTTCAATATCGGAGTCTTGATTCGGTTACTGATTCTAGTTTATACTTATTCCCATTACATCGCAAAGATGATGTCAAATCGTGGTTTATATCATCTCGTGCTTCTGGTATTGGTCGGCTACCCCGTCGTCGTACTAGTCGTACCTCTATTCCTACTGATTTATGGTCATTGCAGCACAAGTCTCGTGTGATAGCTGCGTCGTGGAACCATGCTACTGCTAGTTATTCTAACAAGTTATTGGTATCTATAACTCATGACATGTTAGCTCACATTTGGCGTATTGGCCCATCACCGTCATCATATTCTATGTTAGTCCAGGTAGACATCGGTGAGCGTTCATTTGGCCCTGGCATCCGTTGTTGTTGGATTGGCATGGACATTAGTGTTTACGGCACGGTTTTTACGGATAAGGAGTACATCATATTCCACGAATTATCCGATGATATGCAATATACGTCTGTCACTGGTGGTGACAAGCCAGTTCCTTGTAGTTTTGAGGGATCTGATTCTCCTTGTTCGGCACATCGTCAGCATTTTAAGATATTTGCTATTCACGGCATTAATTCCGTTAGTGGCAAAGTTGATGCTTGTTGTATGTTAAGTCACCAGGATATGTTTTTGCCTATATACATTAGTGATTTAAAATCTGCTGATATTTGTGGTCATACTATGCGTTCTGGTGTGGTGACATTATATGCTGCTGACAGTTTACGTCCTAACAAGGTAGTTCCTCGTTGTAGTTTCCAGATGAGTCGTTGGATAACTATGACATCTCGTAGTATAACTCCGCCTATTACTGATGATTTTCATGATGATGTTCTTGGATCTCAGGTAGCTCTTGGTTTACACAAGTTCGTTCCACCGTGTACTATAGACGTTGTTAGCGAGTTGGGTCTCAGCGTCCAGTTAATTTTGACCCCGTGTGATTTATTTTTAAAAGACTGCAACTTATCTTCTGGTGACAATGTTGTTGGTTTGGTTGGTCGATATTTATGTCATGCATATTCTCCTCAATTCATTAGATCTTCAATTCCTGGCTTTAAATCACTCCGTAGTTCTGATGAGGTTGTTTTAGAGCGTTTCCGATCTTCCAAGAGCTTATCTATTGTTGAGCACATCTACAACAATGAGTGGTTTTTAGCATTTCTATTGTACAAGACTGGCAGACTCGAGTTATATCGTGCCATTTGTTACAACCATGCTATATGTCAGCGTACTGCGGTATCACTACCTGATGTCTGTGAAGTCCTTGGTCTCAAGGTTCTGAAGCGTGCTGATTCTATTTTGTTGGCTGCTTTCGTCCATGACAAGGACGGCAGCACCCAGTTTGCTATATACAATTGGACTGTAAACTCCATTACCCTGGAGTCATCATGGCCATTTACCCTGCATGGCCACCAGATAATACAGGAATTTCTTCAATGGTATCCGGGCGGCCCGTTCTACTTGATAAGTTCCTGTATAATGGACGGATGCAATGCGATCCAAGGCAAACTTCACGTGTACCTGGTAATGGATTCCCGTATGGCCCACTTTCTGAGCATTGACAACGGTGACCTTTATGACGCCTTCTTGGGGGAGACTCTATCCATTCAGGCTTGCGTTGGTGCTGATCGTTATTCCTTGGTTAACGACAGGCTGGAGTCCTTTATGGGTGACCGTGTGGTGTCCGTTTCTATATCTGACGGTTCTGACTCAATGGCTGACCCTTTACCTATATACCATCCCAGGTACTTCAAGGTATTCACAGAACTAGGTATGCGTCGGTTTGTTGATGAGCTAGTCCACAGTCTCGTGTGTCTGTATAGAGACTTTTTGCGATTATTACAGGACACCAGTTCATGTTCCGTTTCAGCAGGTTCTCTTTATGCCTGTGACTGCGTTATTGCTAAGGTCCGTCATTTGGATCTATTCCGTGAATTTGACCGTCAGCATACATTACGGTTCTTATATACCTTTTCTACCTTAATTCAATGTGATCCCAGTCACCTGATTGGTGAGGTCTATACAGCTCCTCCAATGGATTTCCAGGATACAGTACCGCTTAATGAGTTATTACTTTATCTCCAGCACTTGCGCATGCCAGGCCTCGCTTGGGATGAGCAGATTGAACTCATGAGAGTCATTGAGGGTCTGCGTCCAAAGGACTTTAGCGATTACTTTGGTGCTGCTAAACGTGTACCTGAGACTGTTGGATCTGGTGCTGATACTTTATCTAACTTTTTACGTATGACTGAGCCCATGCCGTCGGTTGACACTACTGTTGACTTGGGTATAGACTTCCGGATATCACTGGACCCTGAGGTTACCGAGGATACTGGGCATGTATCCTCGGTTAATATTGCTTGCCCCCTAGTTCGTAAAGCCCAGCATTTGGTTAAATCCGGTGAAGACGAGCGCACTGTGACAATGTGGCGGCAGAATGACAAGCTTGTGGGTTTAGTATTACCCCCGAGGATAACTAGTGACTGCTTATGCCTAAGTCGCTGTGTTGACTACATTAAATATGGTCATGCTGATGAGAACCATTTGGTTTGGGCTGTATTGTATCGTGACGACCATAATTTGTTTAGTATCATGACTCAGATGATGGACACTGGTGACGACCTTGCTTTATGTCGCAACATGTTATCCATTATGAAGCACGTTGGCCTTGGCTACTGGCTTAGTACTGCATCTTCCCTGGATACATTTTGTGGTATCCTCGAGCGTGGTTTCCGTAAACTCATAGCTGTAACTGACAGTGGTTGTGGAGTTGAGGTATTTGATGAGTTTGGTTTATGGTCCATAGTTCGTGGTAAGACTATGGTATACGCCTGCGTGTTGAAGGCCAAGGGATTTCAGAAATTGGGTGAATTTTTATGTAACGACTTTTCTGAGGACAGGTGGTCTAACGCTGCTGTTAAGAATTCGTATGCTTTAATAGCTCAGAAGCGTTACTTGCTTGCTATTGGATTCCTTGTTCTTGCTGGTCGCATGACTGATGCTGTTGATGTATGTTTCCAGTATTTATATGACGCTCAGTTGGCATGTCTTCTTTGTCGTATTCGTGGTTTCAGTCTGGAGTATGCCTTAGGTCAGATGCAGCCATCTCGTGTAAGGGACGTCCTGGAGTATAAGCTAAGCTCTAAGCGTGGCACTCCCATAGACGTTGAGACTGTTGAGCACTTGGTATATTACCTTTATATGTCAATTCGTTTTGGTCAGGATGACTGTGATCGTATGGTTACCACAGTTCGGCAATGTGCATCTCAATATCGTGTTTCTGGGATGCCAGCGGTAGCATGGGCTTTAGATTCCTTATTCTTGGTTGACAAGGCTACTTCATGGCGTCCATTTGTATGTCGTGCTACTTTACGATATCTACTGCGTGAGCCTAGTTTCTCAGCTTTACAGGACTGTCTCAGTGTGTTACATGAACTTTGTGGCGAGAAGATACACCATGTTGGCAGTAACGTGTCTAACTATGGCAGTGACCGTTGTGACCGTGGTTTGAGTGACATTCGTGTAACTATTAGTGATCTTGACGTCGAATTCCCTGAGGAAGTCTTGATATTCCCTGAGTCCAATGGTTCTCCCATGGGTATTGGTGATTTGCATGGTTTCCAGTTACACTTGATAACACTGGTGACTGCCCTAAGGTCGCGTTACAGTCTTGATGGTGCTACATACTGTTCCCTGGGGAAGACTTGGCTATCACATGAGGTTTTCAATCGCATCTGGTCGATGCCCAATTACTTTTCCTATTTGGGCACTGTTTGCATCGGTTTCTTTGAGGGCAACACTACTATTGACGGCAGCAGTTTGTTATGCTTGATTTTACGTGCATTATCTGATGACCATGATGATTTCAGTTCATGCATTATATTATCCCTGGCATCATTGCTTGCTATAGCTTGCTTTGACCGTGGTGACATGGACCAGATATACGATGCTTGTGTAGGCCAGCTTGTTGTTTTGAACAGCTTCGTGAACAACCAGGGCTCGGTAGCTCAATTCTGTGCCTGTCTATTACGTACCATCGAGCCGCTATGCTTCGGTGCTCGTCCTCGTGTTCTTGAGCCTCAGTGCATCAATGTATTGAGCCACATTGACAATTCTCCTAAGCATACCTTCTTTGGTATATGCGTTGGCACTGCTATTCTAGAGACCTTGCTTGGTATATGTCGAAGCTGGATATACAAGGGTGCGGAGCACGCTGATTCTGTAGCTCAGACCTGGATTGACCATATCTTGTACTCCGCATCTCGTTATTTGCATAAAGTGGTGAAGCCTGAGATAATTGAGGATGCTCTTGGTGCTGCTGGCATTGCCTATTCCATGTTATCCTTGCGTTTGGGTATCGACACTCCTGTTGAATTCCAGGTTGATGACAAGGAGCTTCGTGTATATGATTCATTTTTAGATCGTTACGTCGCTTCTGTTTACGGTCCTGAATTCGAGAAGTTGTGGCGTTTTCTTCAGTGTGGTTTGCGTACAGCTAGTGTATTCAGTCGTCACGTTCGTTTGGGCCCTTCAGTGTCCAATGCTGTCACTGAGGACCACTACAAATCAATGTCTGTTGAATTTCAGGGCAACGTCGACGTTGGCATAAAGCCATCGCCATTACTTATCCCACTGAGTTCCATGTTCACCACACCTCAGATGTGGAACCAGGAGTTTGTATCAGCTCAGGCTCGTATTCATGGTAAGCAAAGCCCGCGTAGCGATGCCAATTGTGACATTGCGGTGCTGGATGCACTTCGTGCGTTACTCTTCAAGGCTTTGCATAACTTCAAGGGTAAACTTGTATCTACTTTATACTCTATGTTGAGCACTACTTTATATGAGGATCTGAAGGGCTTGACATGCAGTACTATGATAGGTCCCGTGCTGAATGATTTTTACATGTTGGCTATGCTTAATATTCCTGTATCTAGTAAACTATCAAGTTTATCAGAGGAGTTGTCAAGTACTGTTGAGACTGTTCTTTATTCTGCTATAAACGGCACTCGTGCCGTTGGTCCTTCATATGCGCTTTATGTGAAGCTAGTGCGCATAATGTATGTATATTGCAAGAACCACTTGGAGAGTGTCTATTCCATGAAGCGTGTATCTCGTCTTAGTGTGTTTGCTGGTAAGGTTTACAATTACTTCCATCATTGTAACGACAAGGACCATTACGTCAGCGGCAGTGCTGGTGGCATTTGTGGTCATCCCAGGTTACCCCTATATGCTGTAGTTTATGGTGAGAACCAGGGTGGTCAGATGCCGGCGTACAATGTATCAATTCAGCATCCCATATCTGTGATGAGCGGCTATCGTGATGCAGTGGGTGAGGGTACTCAGGAACACTGCTGTGAGGACATCCTTTATGACCGTGTAACTGGCAAGCGTCTTAATGTTGGCCAGGGTTCGGTTTTTGGTGAGTTATCTAGTCTTGCTTGGTCTGGTGACTGGTTATCTGTTCTTGACCGTAACGGCTGGCTTTTGATATACAACACTAGGAACATGGTCCATATGAACGGTGAGGACGCTGATATCGCTATTCCATCTATTTTCTTTAGACCTCACATGTCTGCCACTGGGTTAAGTTGGCTTTCTGAATCTTACATCGCAACTGTTGGCTGTGGCATATCGCAAGATGCGATGACTGCTAATGTCATTGTGATCGACACTCGTCAGGGTGACATATCTCCTGCGGTTTCAACATCCTTTGGTAAGGAGCACAGTTCGGCATCTATGGAGCTTTTGGATAACTCTAGTTCTGTGCGTAATGAAACCGATCACATAACGCGTGCGGTCACTGAGCATCGTCACCCCTGTGTTTGCATTTGGGACCTCGTGGACGTCCACAGGAACAACTGTCCCAAGCTCAAGGTTATTTTGGCCAATAGCTCTAACATCCCTCATTCCATATTCAACAAGAAGAAGCACAGCGTTGCGTTTGTGCGCTTCACTTGTGTATTATCTATCCCCAGCGTGCATATGGAGAACCACAGCACTGATTCATTGGACCACGATCTTGTTATTTTCGATTCTGGTGGCAATATGCTATTCTATTCTTCAGCGGCTCATAAGGTAACTGTTACTTGTAGTGCGCACTCTAGTGCCGTTGCTAAATGCTTCTATGTGAATGACCACATAGTTGCTGTATCTCAGGAGGGTGCCATTGTGATGTACAGGTACAACGGCATTTTCTCCGAGCCCACTCGTGTATTTGAGGGCGTCCCTGAGCCCAAGGCAGCTCCTGTGGAATCAGGTTCTAATGGCAGTTTAGTTGCTAGCCTTGGTGAGTACCTGGGCATTCGTTTTTCTGATTCTAGTTCTCGTGACCATGGTAATGCATCACTAGGGCCTCGTGAGGTTGTGGATGCTCAGATAGTCCACGGTCGCTTTCTGGTTCTCACCACTGCTGACGGCAATGCCAGTGTAACTGAGTTGCCCTGTTAGTAACTCGTGTTATTAAATCTACTATTTATACTTAGGTGCTATTTATAGATAACTGCATTGTTGCCTATAGGTTCATAACTTCATGGCTGGTACCAGTGATCCTGGTGTCTTATCGTCATAGTACCCGTCGTTAGTTAACGGGCCACCATAATACAATCCGAATCGCGTCTCACCCGTATATTTCAACGATCCGAGGTCAGTTAACTCTTCTTTCCGTAGTATGGTGGCAAAGAAATGCCCATCACGTGCTACTCGCTTTTTAGGTACACCACTGCAGAATTTGGCTACTGTACCGAATGCCATTGTGCTATCATGGCTCTCTAGGCTCATGGTAAAGAATGAGCATCCCTTGGTGCCCGTGCAATAATGTGCTGCTTCCATTGGTGTCATATCACGGGCAGTATCCAAGACTTTGCCATCATGGCACTCTGCCACTTGGTTCAGCCACACGGTGTATGGCTTGCACATATTTTGTAGATGTACCCCTTTTATAGCGGTTACCCATCCGTTCTTGGGGTATAGTGCTGTCCAACCTGCGCCGTTACAAAGCCAAGTGGCATCTGATTGCGGTATGCTGTTGCCAGCGTCCAACACATCGCTAGGCCGTGTTGAAAATGTCTTCTTGGCGGTATGACAGAAGAATGTACACTCTTCATGCTCACTGCACGTATCCATGGCATCTTCAAATGGTGTCTGTGGGCGTTGGTGGATTGCTATTGGCACTTACCTCTGATGCTGCATCCATGATGCTACTACCGTCGCAAAACTGAGCTCTTTGTATACCTTTCTATACTAACCTACCCTCCTTGCATTCTGTACTAGCAGGTACTCGCTTATATCATTTATTCCCGGTGTACCGGTCCCCCTGGTACCAAGGTTTGACTGCTTCAGCCCTGTGGCAATGTAACTACATATTCCTGGACGTACCTGTGACTAATACGGACGCCAAACAGAGCCATGCCAATGCGATATTCATTTTTAACGATTTTACAGCTCCTCAGGGCGATATCACGCATACACACCAAAACGACATCGCACACACCAAGTCATGACTTGGTGTAACTAGACGCAATATTTAACATCCGTGGGACAAAACATATCCACCGTATGTTTTAGGTATCATTTGAGGTACACATGCCTAATACGCTTTCACACCCTACACCCATGTTGCATCCATGTGTCTAATACATGACCTGTAAATCAGTATTCCATATCAATGGCGGTGACGACGGTAATCTCTGCGTTAGTATTTCATGGCCATGGTCCGTTATTAGCACTGTGTGCTCGAATTGAGCGGTCTTCCTTGCATCTGAGGTGGCCATGGTCCATCCATCAGGCCACGTGATAACTTCACAATCCATACTACGCGTGACGATAGGTTCTATGGTGAATACCATACCAGGTTCCATAACAACCTCACTTTGGTTTCGCGTATGTTCAATGATTGGATTTTCATGGAAATTACGACCTATACCATGTCCAACCAGGTTTGGCACAACCCTGAATCCATATTGTTCCACGTGGTCTGATATAACATCGCCTATTCGACTTATCCTATGGAATAATAGGGACACTATACACAACTTACGGTACCCCTGGTGCGCATATGGCAATTGCTTTCATCATGGCGTCATGTGTTATTTGCATTAGCTCGATGTCCTCCTTGAATGTATGCGTGAAGAGGTATGGTTTCTTTCTTCTATCGGGGTCAACTCTATTGAATATATGGTGTATCACCTCTGGGTTCTCTAGGGTGGCATACCGCTTAGGTTGCCCCGGAGGGGCGATATAAGTTGGTATTTGCGATTCCACAACACCTACAACTCGTCCTTTATAGGTAACCGCTTCATTTGCGGTGTACCACGCCTCTATATCTGGCATTATCCTCTTGGCAACAGGGTCCAGGTCATCATTGTTCTTAGTGCCAAATATTGGCCTTCGTCCTGGATCGCCTGTATAGAGCATATCAAACCACTCTTCCCAGCCATCCTGAGGCCCTAATCGCCTTACTGCAGTGTCCATACACTGCAGTATGTTCAATTCGGTCATCACGGTAGCTCCGGAATCCCAGAGATTATCGTGGAATTTGGCATTGTACCGCAGTTTGTTACGTTCATACATTCCAATATCATGGTTCATAGAAGCCAGCTTCTTTGGGTCTTCTGCTGGTAGGACCATAAAGGTCTCCGAGACATCGCCATGGAACCCATCGGCATAGACCGTTACATCAACGTTTATAATGTCTCCCGCTGCAAGCACTGTTGAGTCGGGTATGCCTGTTCATTGTTACGTTAGACTGCAGCAACCTACCATGGCACACAATCTCATTGATTGATGTACAAACTGATTTGGGGAACCCGTGGTAATTTAATGGCGACGGGTATACCTTCTTTAACCGGCACATACGATGTATGTGCCGGTCAATGTAATCCGTGAACATGCCTTCGACAATCAAGGGTGACACTGAATCCAGGACTTCCCGTGCTATGCGACACGCATAGCGTATGCCCGCTATCTCGGAATCCGTCTTTATAGTACCGCGAGGGTCGTGCTCCCTAAGGGTAATTAGATATATATAGGTATACCTACCCGCGATAGTCGACATCCCTGGGATAGTCCACATATTTAGGCAAACCGCTAGCATAGTAGTTTGGGCGTTTTATGTTTTTACCGGGAAGCAGCCTGCCAGTGACAATACCCTTTTTAATAGGACCTGTGGAATCTAGGGGATTCGGGCACTAACCTACCGGTGAATTCATAATGCTCCCATAACTCCTTAATACTAGCGCTAGGATATTGCTTGGCGAAGTCATCAACTATCTCTTTGGTGCGATTGGATTTAGGTTCGGGGGTCTTCTTTTTTTTTATACCAAACCCTTCTGGTTTAGGCCTGCGTATGTAACGCTCCTTGTCCAAGATATGCTTTTGACTGTAAATGGCATTTACGTTACGTTTATTGGCCTGGTGACTGTTTTGGAGTCCTCTAGGACTACATTGCGATAGGAATCCTAGATGTCTAGGTTGAGGAGCTAACCCATGGAAATAACACCTGGGTGATGCATTGCCATAGACCCTGCAAATCGATCCCACAAGCACTACATTGGCATTATAAGTACTTAACGCAGCAACCAGTGCCACAAAGGGTAGTATCATGTATGTCCTCTGGCCATACACATATGAAACACACACGCTATTGTACCATAGAGTCCCTAGATAACCGGCAGTGATATTAGCGTTGCTATATTGGCACTATAGAATCACGAAATAAACATCTAGTGTGGCTCTGATGAGTGTATATTAATCAACATAAACCCTGGTATCATAGGATCCCTAACCCACACGACGCGAGATTCCATGGTAAAATCAAGCATATAGACAGAACTGGTAGCCGTAGCACAACTACCATGTAGACCAATAAATAATTAGCACATGTGCTATGGCGCAAATCGACTCCTGGTATATATTATAAAACATTTAGTTGGTTGCGGTGTCCGGAAACATAGAGCTACTCCATATAGATCAACAGGTAATTCGTCACGGATTGTGTATTAATATTGGAGTGTAGTCCATCTAAAATTAGAAACTATGTTCCCAGGGGTTACAAGGTGACACACAGCAGTACACACACCGGGATCCCTGGATACATGGTCGGAAAACAATTAAGATTGTGTGATCGAGATCCAGTGTATCCCCTCTAGCTCAGTATAAAGTAATTTATATGTTGTAGTGAATTTACAAGTGTCATATTATGCTTACTAGCCGGTTTGTATTATTGTCGGGGCAGCTTGCTGTGCAGGGAGAACAATTGAAAGAAATTCAGTACTGTGAACACTAAATAAAAAGGATACTAATATAATCTGGTGCGGGTGTATTATTAGGAGCAAGATAAGTCAAAATCATCTGGCCATTTAGGTGCGATAGATGGAGAGCGAGTTGTTTCCTCTGACACCTACCGCATCTGATCGAATTACTGACACCTCCGTGTGCGGTGTCCCGTTGGATAGAGAGTCTTTAGATGTGTGCGATACGGAGTCGAGAGCTGGTTACGGCGGTGTGTTACCAATTTCTCCACTAAAGCGTCGTTCCTTAGTTGCTGAAATGGATCTCCACCTAAAGCGCCCAGCGGTCTGCGATTCTAGTTCAGGAATGCTTAAAGGAGGTTCTTTCGTCTCCGATGATATATCGCAGGATTACAATTGTGTCAATTCCTCAACTACTGTCTCGTCTGGATTGAATCCTGGTTCAGATATGATTGACCAGCATCTGTATCTACCACATTCAAGTGAGTTCGACATGTCAAACGATGGTGAGTACCGGGATTCTGGTCACAGCAACCCTGTAACTTCGCGTGATCGTACTGCAAGTTCTATTTTACTGCATGCTCAAATGCCTCCAGTGGAGCAGATGGATATTTGTGTTAACCGTCAGATTGATTACGACGGCCACCTTCAGGAGGGCGAGTGCGACACTTCCATCTGTGTGGACCAGTCTTCCATAGGTACTATGAAGTCTGGTTGCACAACGCAGAACACGTCTCGTGAACGTAGTGAGTGTGACAACAACTCCCCAATGCTTTCTTACAATCCCAGTAGTCCCAGGTTACCTCCTCGTGACATGCAGGGTTTAAGTATGATGCCGTACGACTCTGATATGCCTGCTGATGATAACATGTTACCATCCCAGCATATGGAGAGTATCAACATATCAGACCCGCATGTTGGTTTTGAGCATATCGATTCATATCCCGTTCGGGGTGACTTCGCTGGCATGAGCCAGATGGAGAGCTCGGTATCCATGGCTCATTTGGAGAATACTGCCATCCTGGATACTATGTTAGGTCCCACTCGGAGTGCCGACGCTTCCGTGTCTAACATGCTACGCTCCAGTCTTGACCTGCGTGGTCAGAGTGACACCGTCGGTAGCCTGGAGATTCGTCGTTTAAGCAATGCATCCGTTAACCTCGCTAGTGACTGCAGCGACTTGAAGCGTCAGATCGTTGTTGACGAGAATTTGACTAACAACATTTTAAAGGACCTTATATGCTCCATCTGTTTGGATTATTTTTACCATCCAGTTACTCTATTTTGCGGGCATACGTTCTGCCGGTATTGCATTGGTCATTTCAGACTGGCTTCTAAATTCTGCCCGCTCTGTCGAAGGGAGGTTGGTCGCATCCCAGCGGTGACCACTATACTCTGGAACTTGGTAAAGTCCTTGAAAATAAGGAAGCGCTCTGTGATACCACCAGCTCCTCGCGATGTTATGCTCGAGGAGGAGCATCTGTGGTGGCAGGAGAATTGCCTCAAGCACTTTATGAGTTTGCCATTGTTTTTACGTATCATGTTCCGTGATATAGTCCAATCACCTCCTTTTTTCGACGATGTTTGCAGTTGCGTTGCTGATTACTTTGACCGCAATGACAAGTGGTCAAAGACTAAATGGCTATTCACAGTTGAGGACGCTCACGTGCTGCGTCGGCTCATTGGGTTCGATAGCGATAACATGGAATACACCGCCACGAGGTTGCACCTTTGGATAGAAGACTATCTGTCCAATAACCCGAACCTGAGTTCGTATTCCGACGACCCTATTCCTTATGTCATCCGTGTACAGGCTGACATAACCCACAAGATCGAGCCGATTCTATTTAACGCCTTTGAGATTCTTAACAGGCTGCCCTGGGACGTCGGGCGCCACAACAAGAGTTTAATACATCTACCGCATTCATCGGTATCACTAAGTCACTTGGTGTTCCTACCGTGTGGACAGGGTGGTATTGGTATAACTGATTGCGGGTCAACCATTGGTACTATGATCAAGATTCAGGGTCAACACACCCTTCGTGACGGAGACCGTATTCATATAGGTGACAAGCACGAATTGGATATTATATTGTCTAACGACACCTCAATGTCACCCTATGGAAACTTTATGTGGGACCCCGAGCACAGGGTAGTGGTTGACGTTACAAGCTTGGAATCTACTGAATGGGATGCGTCAACTCTGGAACCTATAGAGTGTCCATTGAGAATACGCATATACGCTGACTCACAGGATGAACGAGATTTATGGGTGAGCCCTAAGGGTGTTATACTAGGGCGCGGACCGCAGACGCAGTCTAACTTCGAGAAGATTAGCGTCACCACCCAAAACGGATACATCTCGCGCGAACATTGCTTACTATGCTACGATGGCAGTTATAACCCAGGTGAACGTTGGATTTTACGCGATATGAGCACCCTGGGCACATTTTTGAAGTTGAAGCCATTCCAGCCGCCGTATAAAATACAGGTTGGCAGTTTATTTAAAGTGGGTCAATGCAAGCTGGAGCTTTGTGACGCATCCAGCGCACTGAGTCGCCGCGGCCAGCACTCGCCAGCTACATTGATTCTATCTCATCTGATACACAATCATTTCTCTACAATGTCAGCTCCCATGGTTACAGCCCCGCCCGAGGGCACAAACATAGTACAATCTAGCAACGAACAGTCGGAGGTGTAATGTTTAAATATACACATAATGCGGGTTTACACATGCTGTGACTGGTGACGCGCGCTTGAACCCATGTGGGCAGTCAGTCCCAACGACAAACCGACGGCACAGAATAAGTTTAATCAATTGTATAATAGGAGGTACCATATCCCTGAAATGCGAGGATCGGGGATACCCTGCGCGTCAACGTGCCGCAACGAGGTTAGGTGTAGCAACTATGCAGCCCTGTGCAAAAGTACTGGCGATGCGGTTATTAACCAGAGTGCTTGCAGCATTAAACTAAGTATATTATAATCCAAAGTGCAGTGAAGAATAAACGGGAATCACTGCCAAGCTATTATCGAATACACATTCGATAGAGCTACACCCTGGAATGATTTAAAATAACAATTTTTAAATGCAGTTTGACTTTTAATCATCTCTGGAGGATCCTAGGCCTATACACATTAACAAAATGAGCGACGTTATAGGTGCCAGCTCAGCCAATTCCTTCATGGCTTCCGATATGCAAAACCACGGAGCTACTTTCCGTCTGATTGACGATAATATTTGTGATGTAAATGCAGTAGTTAAACGCAAGACAGTTGTAAGGATATCCGATGCGGTACATAGGTGTGGTACCACAGCATCGGAATGCGTGTCAAATGACGTCAGTGACGCTAGGAATAACGAAGATACCGAGAGCACGGACTGCGCAAGTGCCGAAGTATCCAGCGGTGATGAAGCAGTACCAGCGCAATCACAAAGCACATCCGATCTGGTAATCTTCGATTACGATGACACCATTCTACCAACATTCGCCCTGGCATGCTCACAGAGGAGTGGACTGGGCCACCTACTAGACCCAGAGATGATATCTAAAGAACTCGATCGATTGACAGAATCAGTATTGGCAAACCTAAACAAGGTGCTGTCAATCTCGAGATTAGTTATAGTTACAAATGCAAGTTATGAATGGCTAATGCAGAGTTGCGAACGCTACATCCCACGCGTGGCTGAATTCTTCGCTGTTAACAATATTCGCATCATATCAGCACGTGACAGGTTAGAAAACAGTTTGTTGTCACAGCGACACTGGAAGTACTTCATCTTCATTGACCTCATCGAGGAGTACTTCAACGACGAATTGAAAAACGGCTTGCCCTTCACAGTTACATCAATAGGTGACGGCAGCGAAGAACGCGAGGCGTGCATGAAGCTAGCAGCTATTTTCAAAAACCAGTCGTGGATTTTCAAAAATTTGAAGTTCCTGTCGCAGCCTACAGTTGGCTGCTTAATACAACAGCATATACTACTTGCCAAGTCATTTGACAGCTTCTTCTCACTGAAGACATCAGCGGACCTGTGCATCCTGTTCGACAAAAGCAAGTCCTAAAATGGACATTGAACGCCAAAAAATGGTATAATTTATTAATAGCTATATATTACATATGGTGTTTCGGAACTGTGACATCATTCAAAGCGTCTTGAGAAACACTTCGTGTACAGTAGGTCGTGAGCCATTGGTCACGTAGGCCAGGGTACACGTTAGCATATATGATATATGGAACACCGTGCTCTGCATGTAATTGTCCTTTACCTCATGGGCATTGACGCCTATCCACAACACGTTGTAATTGGCATCAGTACAACGGAAACCAACGTCAAATATAGGCTCGTGATGCGGTAGGTACACAACGGGAAATTCCCTGGAACCACTATACCGATGTGGCACATCACCACTGGTGTTAACCTTATCACACGACATTTTAGCACCAACTTGGACATAGCCATTTAGGTGTACTTCCTGGTTTTTCTCACTGTATGATATGCAAGGTAGATACAGCACTTACATGTATATTTGGCCCATGCCCTCAAAATCACGCGACTCAATTAAGTTGCCATTACCACCTAATGACAGGGCTTCATAGTCACCACGCGGCTTCAAATCAACAGACGGCTCCCATAGCTGGTCTTCCTGGAATACAAAGCGCTTGAAGTCTACACGTAAGTCGGAGTCCAAAATGGTTGATGACCAAATTTCTTCGGTTGGACTCGATTCATATTCATAATGGATAGTAGTATCCAAAATGGTTGCGCCCCTAACACAGAATGGAATGGGTATGACTAGCACCTACGGGAACCGATGCGTCGCCTGGGTTACACTGTAGATTATAGATAGAGTTGATAAAAACATGTTTGCGCATCCCCACTGTACATATATTAACTATAATATCATAAATACCTTCATCACGCTCGATTTGGTAGTGTTGCCAGCACAGAATAAAACACTGCCAACAAACCACATCATGGGATACTGGAGTAGAAACCCAAGGAAAAGTGTTATCTTAAGAATTAAGGAATCATATGTAACGTCAGAAGCACGCCTAGCATTTCCACCCTCAACATCCCGACCACCAGATGGAGCACCGGCATTATTGCGATCTATCTCATGGCGCATGAAACGCATCACACGCTCCTTTATCCGTTTGCCTAACCTGGCCTTAAGGTTGCAATAGGAGTCATAAAAAGCTGCAACGTGCATCCGTAAGTGGCGTGAATTCTGATTTGGGAGATTAGGAATTATATCAGCAATCTCCACATCCAAATTTGTAGGGGCACCTACTTCTGTTGCTGGGTTAGTACCAACACAACTACCTCCAGAATGGGCAGTGGCGCCCATTGTCTGCAGAGGGATGCCCTCATCGTCAGCGTTGCACGCCATCGCCACTAGTTGGTGTCTCGGGATTATATACAGGAGCCAGAGTCTCCGGCCAAGGCTCCAAATTGGCACTAAACTGCCAGTCAGCCACTATACGCTCCTTCTCACGCTTGCTGTATCCCTCAATCAAATAGCTGAATAAGTATATAAGATAGAATATGTGAGCACAACCATCACTGTGTATGAGATAGAATATACAGGCACAACCATCACTGTATATGTGATAGAATATACAGGGACAACCATCACTCTATATAAGACACAGTATCACACAAGGGGACTATAGAGACATACCTACCGGTCTTGCCGTTTAGAAACTCTACTCGCATAGATGCAGGTGCGTCGTAGTCAAGAATCTCCCAAGTTACATACAACTGAGGGAATTTTAACTTCAACCGCTCACCAGTAGTATATACAACCAGCCTCCTATAGACAGTGTCTTGAATTCGAACCTATTTACCTTGCGATGTCTGCAGTCTCAAGACGCTTATTGGAGTATGAAATGTGCAAACGCCTTAAAGCCCCTAATATGTGTAAAGGTGGTACCAGCGAGTACCTTTGCATTATATTAAATGTCTTTTATTGAAAAAACACGAAAATGATGGTTCAACTGCTTGTTGTTGTGTAAACTGTACACAGAACCAAGCGAACCCAAACGCGCGTTAGGATAGTAATAGGTCACAGAGGACACACGGGAATGCAATAGCGCCATACCACACATACAGCACGGCTCGTGGCTTATAAACACCTCGCAATCAGTACAAAGATAGTCCGGAATGTCTACTTTGTCCGTGGAGGTACCACGATACGCTTCATCTGATTCTTGATCGGGTGTTCCTGTAGCATCGCCATTGTCCTGCAGACCAGTATAACGCCGTTTTGCATTATACATCAATTGCGGGTCCCGATGCTGTAGCGTGGCCACTTTACGCACAGCGAGCAGTGCCGCATGGTTAAGGATGTTGCTGTCACGCTGGTCAATGGATTTTGCGATAACATGGCCCTTGAACGTCACGATGCAAACTGCCTTGCCATCTTGGAGCTTAGATTCTGGAGTAATGTAGATACTAAGCCATATACCTACCTTCGAGTACCGCCGACATCATGGTTGCGATTTTGAGTTTCACGTCATGCCTGCACAGTATTTAGTATAGGTGACAATATATATCTAAACCTACGTTATCACAAAGGGAGTTACCTTAGGCTTGAGATACTTCAAAGGCCAGTATCGAGACCAGTCCTTATACTGCTCTACAGTACATGGTGAGTGTTTTGGCACCTTAACATTATGTTTACCGTAAATCTCGATGCCGGCAGCGTCAAAATCTGATCTAAAAGACATGTCATTATCCACGCCATATATGAGTAGTATCCGATTGTCGCCTATGGATTTACACATACGCAAATATTGCAAGTTCCCTGGAAGTTCAGACTTCCTGGTAGACTCTGTTAAGCGTAATGCCGTCTGAGTGTGACACCTGTCTATCTCAATGGCACTCAAATCCATGAACTCAACATCACGGGTGTAACTCTCACCGAGAACTTCCACCACCTGGAATGAAGAGCCATTAATGTAACAACCAACGTCGGTATCAACCATGACATAGTCCCAAAGGCTATATATGACTTGTGAACAATGTGCAACACACCCGCCGACAGGGAGGTGAACACCACGCAGTCACTAGAACACAATATTACATTATATACTGTGTGTATAAATGTAATATACCAGTGTGTAACGATGACATGGTCCAGGGTGTATTTGTACGCTCACACAGCAATCATGCTGTCTACCTACAAACTGATGTCGTTGAAAACTTGTAATGGAGCTTCGACGAGACCGGTTTTCGATACTAATCGCAATGTATTGCAACCCAGTACGCAAGATGAAAGGTCAGAAATGGATAATAACCGGAAACACTGCAATACCGGACACTGCAGTAAACCCAGAAGGTCTGACCATGAGGAACGCTTTTTAAACTATATAATTGATTCAGGTAGGTGTGTATAGATATATAGATTAGCGCCATATAGCCAAATCGCCAACCGGGATGTTACTTGACGAAATCATACAAGTGCAACTGGCACAGCCACTAATGGAGCCAGAACAACCAAAGATAGCAACACAACAGGGTAAGTAGTATGTACAGTGAAGAATATATACACCCAGAACCGGTATCTGCATTCTCTGAAGTTCAATTAATGGTACGCCAAAGTTACAAGACACATATCCAACAGGTTGCATCCCACTCCTGGGATTTCATTAATATAACAGTACTGCTGTTCTCTGGCATCGCGTTTCTTTACGTGGTAGCTACAGGTAAGTAAGCGTGATAACATCTTGATGCTATCCAGACCCGCTATCGAACTCGTCAATGTCCATCATTAGTGGTATGAAACGCTTATGCTAATCCATTATCCATATAGCACACGTCATAGCGTCGCTATTCCTAGGACTCACGCACGATGTGATGCCGCTGTGGCTGCTAATGACGCTAAGCTTCACAGGAGAAGGTATGGAATTACGATGTACACTCAATCCACACAGCAATACTCTCATTGGCATTGCAATTCATGGACGGAAAAAGCCAACAACGCATATTCATATTCTTCGCTGCTATGGTAATGGATTTTTAGAGAAACACGGAATTGTGCAGGTAAAAGCTAAACTAATATACGACCTGTTGGCACTAGTACCCATCGACTTCTTGAGCCCCGAGTACACAGGTTTCGCTGGAATGGTGGCACATTATGGTAGGAATACTATATAAACAACATATGTCACAGTATTCTTCACAAGTAACTTCATGGCCCTAAGAGTACTATACGCCGTGACACTATTCATAATCGCAATGAATATATACCGGCAGTTGCCCAAGTATATGGCAATCGAACCCAGCGAACTTGAAGATCAAAACCGGGCAAGGTAAATATGTGATATATGGAACTACACTAATATAGGACCATAAAAACCAAGATGGTATGCTTCGTCGCATCGTGGCCACTAGCAGCACTCATACCGCAAATACTATGCATATGCTGGAGTAGACGTAACCCGCTAGGTAAATTGGCACATATATATACAACACGACGCAGGACCGTTCACGTTCTTTTTCGTACCCACGACGTTCAGGTTACTGAATATAGAAACGTGGGCGGCATTGATAACTTGGGGAGCAGTGGCAGCGGCAATGTTCAAATATTGCAATGAAAAATATAACTAAAAGTAGTTAAAGGTTATGGTCCCCCTCAGGGCCTGTGTTTACAAGGTATGGTTGGCCAAGTTGTGTCAACACATGGTTTCAGACCAATACTCATCATCGGGGGTTAAGAACCTTCATTCGAAGAATCAATTCACTGATGAATCACAGGTCAACCTAATGACCGGGGGCTTCACCCCAGAATTTGAGCCGTTTTCTTCGACTCAAGGGACACTAAAGGGCTAAATACATCCACACCCTGGCATACATATGCCTGGGATACTGATAAATTCATCAGGGCGTGACCCTGATAACAATGTGTCCAAGACGCGCGATGGAAGTCAACCAGGGAAGCAAATACACACCTTTACCAATGGAATCGATGGTAAAACACTTAAATTCGTAGTGTCTACGAACACGGATGAAAACGGTTCCAGCTCACTTAGTCGTGGCCCGGCGCTTTGGAAGCGTAAGGCCGATGAAACCAAGAATCAAGATTTGAAACCTAGTAGCATTACCGATGCTACCATCGCAGAAAAAGGGCAAGAGGCCAACATAAAACGGATTAAGTCCTCGGGAATACAAGATACAAACACTGGTGACAACTATGAATTGACAGAAGATGAATTCATGTATAAACAGGCATTGGAGAAGTCGAAACTGCGCATACAGGATGGTAGGCTACGCTGATATAATACATACTGATCCCAGGTAGAGCCAATGAATTGGACGTTATTCTATCGTCAAATAGTGCTATAGCTGACGCAAGCACGTTGTTCGATGAAGCTGACAAAGAGTTGCTGTCGCAGTATCTAGAGCTCCTGGAAGCTAAAGTATACTTTTCTAGAGACCCTGAAAAAGCTTTTTTTGAGGCGTTATCTACTATCGTAAAAACACGATTGGATGGACAGATATTACCAACTGAGATTGGCGAGTCTGTGTCCAAGAAAATCGACGAGATACTGTCTACCAAGTCAGTGCAAGACCTAGATACCTATGAAAATGAAATCAAACGGAAACTGTCATCTAACGCTATTGTGGACACCAACTTCTGGGAATTTGCACTGTGTCGTATACCGTATTTTAAGGTAGGTAGATAAACACACAGACAAACAATCCAGGCTTGTGCAATCCTAAGGGAATATAACAACGATGGCGCACTAACAACACGTAATAGGTAAGTCATATATAACCTGGACTACAGGATTCCACCCGAGTCTGCGACGTGCTACCGGCAGACTAGGACTAAGAACCTGTGATAAAGAACACTCTCGTGCTCCCGGAACCTGTGTCAACAATGTTCCCCTGAAAAAGAGTTACATATACATTTGACTTAAGTACTCATCTATTACAGCACTAAAATACAAGTCATATCCCCGAGGAATGTACAAAAAACCGATAAGAAATACGAACGGTTCATGCAAGCATTGAAGTTGGATACCGACGAACATATTATGCGCTCCACAGTGGAATACAAATCGTCTACGGGCCCTAAGCCACTGTTTGCAGCACGAGTTACCATGAGCTACGAGTGGAATAAATACAATCTAGCACACTTTGATGTGGACAACCCGCCGCCAAAGAGCGTCCAAGGGTTTAAATTCAGTATCTTCTACAGCGATCTTGAAGATCCAAAGGCCACACCGCAGTGGAAACTAGTGAAAGATGGTAATAGCAGCGAAACGTGCCTGCTAGTATTCAAGGGAGCGCGGCCATACGCCCCGCTGGCGTTCCGCATACCAGCCAGAGAATGGGATACTGACCCATCACGCGGTTTCAAAAACTGCTTCAGTGACGGTGTGCTACACCTGTACTTTAACTTCCGCAAACTAGTGTATAGGCGCTAATTTCTCGTATATTAACCTGTGTGTGCCGGTGATGTCGCGCTACACTCCATGTAGATGGTACCGTAGACTACCACATAGCATTAATAACAAGTTCTAGATTTTAAAGTGTGTGTAGGCACACATAAATATCGCTACAATGGCAGACAATACAGAGACAATGCAAAACACAGCCGATAGTGAAGCTCCAGACTATGCTTCCATGACAGCTGATGAACTCTTTGAAAGAGGGAAACACAACTTCAAAATCTTGAAGGACTACGCAGAAGCGGCGGAATGCTTCTCACGATGCGTTGAGATAAGGTACCTAAAAGTCCACGTTGTCTAAACACGATGCAGAAGCGCTAATAACCCCTATGATAATGCATTGAGGGAGTGCTACCTATGGTACGCAGACTCGCTGTTAACTAAAGAAGAAGAAAACCAATCAATGTTCGCATCGGCAGTAGATACAGGTATGGTATTACCAGTTTATTACAAACCATATAGGCACTGATGGAAGCCTGCCGTCAGCAGAAACTGTATTGGAAAATGCCGGTCAAAAGGAAGCGTCTGATGAAACGGTATGAACGAATTCTAGTCCACAGCACATACAGCTCGCATTCGAAATGTTCCAAATTGCCTTCCACTGCTACAAGGATTTCCTGGAGTCGCAGACTAGCAAAGGACCTGAAATGGAAAAGGAAGTACTAGATGCATCGTACTGCTGTGTTAGATTGGGTGATATGTTCTTCACAAACAACCAGTTCCCAGAAGCAGCAACGGAGTACCAACGCGCAGTGGAACTCAGAAGACAATATCACGTACCAGAACGACATCTAGCGTCAATATACGTGTCATTGGCACAATGCCAAATGTTTAGCGGACAACTGGGATTGGCACTACGCACATTCACCGAATCAAAAGAAATAATGATGAGGTTGTTAATGGGAAATATGACCGATGAGGAACAGCAACGTATGAAAGATACAGTCGAAGATGTAGATATACAAATAGCGGACCTCAAGAAACTAATCGAGTCCGTATCCACAAAAACAGATAACCAGGGTAGCCAGTGCAACGCAGCGGATTTAGTTCCACAAACAACGGTATGCTATATAAAATGCACCTAATATATATACAGGGCACATTCGATCAGAAAAAGTTAGATGAAAATGCAAAATCAGCAGTTATCAACATAGCTGAAAACAATACAGGAACTAAACGACGTATAGATATCTCGGGAATGTATAAATGAGACGGTGATGCAGGGTAATCGACCACACAACGTACAGATAATTACTACCAACACACCGTTTAATATATCAATCAGTGCCATACACATCTGTAATGTATACTAAATATACCAAAATGGAACCTGTTAAAAGGGAAAGGATGGAAGTAATTGACACACTAAGACCAACACGTGTCAGAAATCTAGATATCGTAGATAACAGTAAAGAAACAGTTTGGGAACGAGTGCAAAGACTAGGAAGAATGCAAGATCCATTTGAAAAACCAGTACCAGTGGAACCAACACAGTCAGCAAGTAATATGGACCTCAGCTACTTCGGAGCTGATGTACAGTGCCTACTAGGAACAAGGCATCACGTAGTAGATATGGGATATACCAGAAGAGGACAGTATGCAAGCGCATACAGAAGATCAAAAACAGTCAAGTGGTCAACAGAGGATACAGCAAGGTTCTACGAAGCACTAAGGAACTTTGGATCTGACCTACTCATGGTAAGATCAATGCTACCAGAATTCACAGATAAACAAATATACGACAAGTTCAAACTAGAAGAAAAAAGAGATCCTGAACGCATACAAAAAGCTATCAATACAAGAACTAATATACCAATAGATAGCTTCGAAAAACGATATGGAAAAATAGACCCAAGTCGACATTACGACCCCAAAAAGGATCCTGTACTACTACACAAAAAGAATCAGAAAACTAATCAACTGGCACTCAAAGTACAAGTTGAAAACGATCAACCATGCGCAACCACAGAAGATATCGTAGCATCAGATGTTGAAGAAGAAGCTGAACCAGAGGTTGAGCCCGGCAACATCATGCAGCTATTCATGTAAAACAAGGCTAATCGTTGTTTTAATATAAGATAGTACCTAGTATTACAGTAAATGTCACCTATTAGTAACATAGGAGCGTATGCTCGCTCCAGACAACGTCCTAACAGTGCACTAATCATAAATCAATGTGCACTAAAGTTAGAATATCCGATATTTTGGACATGTAACTATGGTGACCCTTAATAAAGTCAGTGGCATCGTAATTCTCAACACGCTCAGAAGTTACAGGACGTAGTCCAGCAACTGACTGACCAAACTCTATGTCACGGTAAATGTAACCCAGCTGCCAGTCATGACGTGAATAGACATTGATCAAACGACCGGCAACTACACTGCTGCACTGGAACCATTCACTAGTATCAACGATTACAGGGAGACCCATAAGAACAACATCCTTTATTATACTCAGCTTCTGCTTGTCATACAGCTTCAAAAGAGCATGGAAAATCACACGAGCACCCACACTGTATCCCAGAAGGGATATAGGACGCTCACCCACCGCATGACGGTCCATAATAGCCTGAGCTAATGTGGCACCATAAAAAATGGACTTCTGATTAACAATAGTAAACGCATTCTCAAAAGGCTGAGCAAAGTGGATTAACGGTAATGGCCATTGTATAACAGGTACCAAAGCATTATTAGGTGCCAACTTCTCCTGAAGACGAGCTGCACTATCGGAAAAGGGCTGCTCTGACATAAGCTGAGACATGCGACCCAAACAACGTAATAACCCAGTTTCCCATTCCATAGCATAAAAGTCACATAGAGGTGCACGAACCGCCTCCTCCCACATTGAAATGAATTCAATACCAGAGGAAAGAGTACCGCAAATGCCAATGCATACAGTAAGCGATCTACCAGATTGCTCATTAATGTGATGGAAGTCAGGGTCAACACGAGAACTGGCCTTCTTACCCCGCCAACCAACGAGGCCTGACGAACCCACGCCAAAGATTGACGCCAAAAGCTCAGCCTCTTCAGTAGTAGATAAGTAACCAGACATTCCACCACCGCCAATACCAAGTACAGCTATGCCAGCAGCAACCGCTGGAGAAGCTACACCAGCACTCAGAGCTATCAAAGCACCGCCACCGGCAGCGACAGCAGCAATCTTTAAATTGCGAGTTACCTTCTTAGTAGTGCCAGTGTTAGATGAATGAATGGCACTCACCAACTCAGCTGCTATGTACGTCTCTAAAGCCAATACAGTGTGCTTACTCATACCCAAAGCTGATGAAAATTCCTGAAATAGTAACTGAACGCGAGAGTCATTGTGACCACTCATAATGTAACCGGTAACCAAGTTACGCAACAATACAGCACGTGCCGGAACTGTGTCTAACAACAACTCATCATTTAAGTTAATATCCGATTTGGCATCAGCATCTTCAAAGTCAGGGTCCTCAGCCACTTCCTCTACCTCAGATTCACAGGTTTCAACGACACCGTCAATACTGCTAGTGCGCTCAGCAGATTCTGAGTCACGATGACCACTGGATTCCGTAGGCTCCATAGCCCTAGTCAAGACGCGATTTATCTTGCGAGATATTGAATTGAATATACCCATACTGGGACGACGAATGACATTGCCCACGTCAGTACTGTTCAAGTAATCACGAGCCTCCTCAACATTACGCTTGAACTCCTCATCCAAGTCAGGCTGTAAAAGACTCAGCTGCTCCAAGATAATATCCAAGTGCATCTGACGGTTAACCAAAGTGTTCATGTCAACTGATAAAGCCCTCAACATGGAATACTGAGTTATGGGCTTAAGCAAAGCATCCAATAATATCTCGTTGACCCTGGAATTATATATCTATCATTACGAAAACATACTGTAAAAGCTTGCCTATGCGCCTAATGACGACGCCAGCCCACTTGAGTAAATAGTCTTGGTCTTCATTGCGACTACTTGCGATGTGCTCGACTATCAACGATACAAGCACAGAAACAATGGAACTCAAAAGCTCCTCAGGAAGCTCCCTAAGAGAGCCAGGCTTAAAACGAATGTATTGAACTGAATTAGCTACCGATATACCAGCCAAACGCTCCTTGTATCGACTGGATGTATATGAATAGTAATATATAAACATACCGCTCAGATAACTGCTGGACTATTTGCTGAGAATATGTAATCACCGTATTGTTACAGCCATGTAACACATCGTTGTCACTCGTAGAATTGACTTCAGCAGTGTCAATAAGCACCTGGAGCGTGTTAGTCAACGCCTGGCACTCCTCGCTATCCAAAACCTGAAGGTCCACACTGCCATTCAACAAATCACGCTCCATACCACGTGTTATGACAACACCATGGCGGGATGTAATATCCCTTTGCGACCTGCGAAAGTGAAAACGTGACATTGCAGATAAAGGGACACATTCTCACTGATGGAGGACGCGCGATACAACGTAACCTGCTATGATATACACACCACTTCTAAAATACTAAATGTCCACAAATACGACAAATGAACGCCGGCCAGGCCTTCTAGGCCTCAGGAAGCGCCTGGGTAAGTGCTTTGTATCACCGAACTCATATACCACGAAGCGGAATCACATAGTGACAATTGCAACCTCAAAAACCCGTTTAACACAGATGAACTGGGATGTCAACACAGCTTATTGGAACGAACGAGAATTTTCAACGACCTCCATCCCAAAGCGAGGTTGATCTATAACCAATTGATCACGGAAGCAGCAGAACGCCGTGACAAGATCATGATCGCATTCCACGAATTTCTAAACAATATAGCACCGAGCGCAAATGTTAGCACTGTAGGACTAGTACCTAGTATAATACTCGAATTCCTATACAAATACCGCGTTGAAGAGCTAGACAGACACTTTGGAAAACAGAACGTTGTCCTGTTCCAGGCATATTCAGCGGATTCCACAGAAACAACAATACTATACAGAGGAGAACTTAACGGAAATAAATGCAATGTATTGATCAACCGTAGCAAGTAAGTCTGCCACTAGTTAACTATGACAACGCCATTGTACAAAAATGTAGCTAATAAATCTCCACATACAATAACGTATCCCATATAACATGTATACATGCAATTTTTAGGCTTAAGACGTTGTTAAGATATCTAGATAAACCCTCAGGCGCCAATGGAGATGTTAATCAGACTCTTATTCTATTGTACCCACGTGCCTTCAATAAGCGCCTAATAATACCAGATGCCGTGGTGGTAGTAAAGGATTAAGTAGCATACTTCTGCACCCAGTCCCTAACTGTCGACTCATAAAGTTTGCGATTTTGCTTATACAGTTGCGCTATCTCTGGAACCAGAGGGTCGTCTGGAGGATATATCAAAAACATAACGTAACGTACCTGGGTTAGGATCCGTTAGAAGCGAAGATATAGAAAGAAGAACCTTAGAAATCGTAAGAGCAGGACTCCATTGGTCCTTCAGTATATCAAGACAAATCGCACCGTTGTTGTTAATGTTAGGGTGGTATACCTTAGTGGTAAATGCAACCTGAAAGTATTTGTCAAGGAATATATAGAGATTGTAATGAAAAAAAGTAGAAACAACCAGGTAATATATTAGCCAATGACATACTATATCCCACGCCATATATTTAACAAAACCCAAGTAGAACACGGAAATATAACCATAAGTAGTATTAGACATATAGATACAATAGGGACGCCTACCTTTGGTGGCTTAAATGGGTAGTCGCTGGGGAAGTGAATATTCAAAAAGTAGACACCATTCTGGTATAAACTGAACAAATATAAAAACGCTAAATTAACATATAACCATACCTGTTATGTGGCCCCATGATAGTGGCTTGCCAATGAAACATGTCGTCGCCAACAGGACCTGCACTGCAGTTTGTAGGTGGGTCCTTGGTGAGATCAGCAAGTTCCTACAATATGTCAACAAAACAAGCAAGATAGTTACCTTGTGAATGCGTTTTAGTGCCATTTTTATTCTACAGTTAATAGTATGCCAATTGGGAATTGTACCCTCTCGAAATTATGTAGTGACTACATACACAGCGATCCCACGCGGGTACGCGTTGGGCTCCTGCCTCAACAACGCAAACTATGCCAACGATACGTTAAAGTCAGTATAAATATACACACTATCAATGATTTTTGTTCTAATATCAAGATTTAATTGCTTAATTATAAAATGAGAGATCACACATGTGGATCTTGTGCTAACACGAATTATTAGTACAGTTTTTTCGAAATTAATATAAAGAGCAGAATGAAATAAGTATATCTAGCACAATCCAACCACCTGAAAGTTCAGCAGATAAAGAACTGATCCAAAGAAATACGTTCAACACACCCGCGTTCACATGACACGTACACTGGATCAAAACACAAGACAATTAACCACGATATACGGTATACAGCTATAAACTGTTGTATCATAAAATACAGAAAGATTAGAGCGTCTTAATCAAAACTAAGTAGTTATGTAAAAGGTGTGTTGTAGTACATATAATTGTGCAACCTTCCGTAAGGCCGGCTCGCTCTGAACCTTAAAAGTCGTACTTTCAAATGAAATGAGAAACCTAGAATCTTTCCATGTCACACATTAGCCCACGACTCGTGCCAAAAAAAACAGCGTGTACCACTCCCCCCACGCAAGGTTCAGAAATGCGTCACTCCTTACGCTTGCTCAACTACCATTCACGTTTTTAACTTATTTATAACCATACTATAACGATGGCAGACGAGTCTATGCTGATCGAGCGCATTAAAAACGTCTCTTTGGGTTTGTGTGAGCAATAATTTAGACATTAGTGATTTGCAGATGGACCACTGGGTAAACTCAATGAATCGCAAAGATTAACTGTCGATAAGCTACAACGTCTTCAGGTAATTACATAAAGCGTATCAATCACACAAATGTGTAGAAATCCCGCGATGAATTGGATGTTGCATACAACAAGGAACTAAATGAATTACGCGCAAAGTACGACAATCTATTCAAACCACTCTACGACGAACGTGAGAAAGTACTTACCACACCATGCGGAACCGAAAAGGGCACACCTTCACTACCGAAATTCTGGTTAACGGCCATGAAAAATAACAACACATTGAGGTCAATCATTGAATTCCGCGATGAAGCAGTATTGGCATACCTATCCGATGTAAAGGCGGAATTCCTAGAACCCCTGAAGCAGGAATCGTTCCGTATCATCATGACTTTCGACGAAAACCCATATTTCTCTAACAAGGTACTTACTAAACAGTACACAATGAAGGTGATTGACGGCGAAGTGGAGGCACTGCTACAAGGTACGGAAGCAACCGAAATCAACTGGTACCCGGACAAAGATGTCACTAGACAAACAGTTACCAAGATACAACGCCACAAACGCACCAAAGAAACACGAACCAAGACCGAAGTCGAAGATCAGCCCAGCTTCTTCCGCTTCTTCACCACCCAGGAAGTGCCATCTAACGAGGCATTGTCCAGGATGACGAAGCAGGAGATCGCAGAGCTTGAAATGTATGTTGAAGAAGATTACGACATTGGCATTGTCATTAGGGTAAGTTACACACTCTGGAAATGTCACAATATACAGGATAAGCTGATCCCAGAAGCCATCTACTGGTACCTAGGTATTGCCGAAGATGAGGACATGGATGAAGATGACGATGAGGAAGACGATGATGCAGAGAGTTACGATAACTCTGACTCCAATTTTTCAGAATCTAATTGAAATTTTTTAAAAAAAACAATTTTGTCGCGTCACCCCCAGTAACCACCGGGCACAAAGTCACGCCCCAATGACGCAGTGAACTACCTTCCTCAATTTTTATCACTATATTTATAACACAATGAGCGGATACGTAACGGGAGCTGCCGTAGTAGGCATGAAGTTTGATGGTGGTGTGTTGCTCGCAGCGGACACGAAATGTAAGTAAACCGCTAAAGTACGCACATACCGATGTAGACAGCTATGGACGACAGAACCGTACCAATAACGTACAACGAATTGAAAAGTTAGCCAAGGACACCATTTTCTGCACATCAGGGGATGTGGCCGATCACCAGTATATCACACAACTGCTCCAAGCAACAGTTAGACGAGAGATGCTAGATAATAACAACGATCATGCAAGTTGCCACCTAGGTCCTGAAGCTTTGCACAACTACCTCGGCCGTGTCTTCTACGCAAGACGCTCCAAGATGAACCCATTGTGGAACTCAGCTATCGTAGCAGGAGTCAGCCAAAATGGCCCTTTCCTAGGATATGCAGACATGTACGGAACGCAGTATAAAGATGATTTTGTAGTAACAGGTAGGTACAATATACACAACACTTACTTGAGTGTCTATTAAGACTCAATCCAAACTTTACAGGGATGGGCAAGTACTTCGCAATCGGACCACTAAGGGAAAAGCATAACCCAAACATGACCAAAGATGCCGCTAGAGCATTAGCCATCGATTGCATGAGACTGCTCTACTTGCGCGACTGCTCAGCAGGCGATCGCATACAAATCGCTTATGTCACCGCCCAGGGCATAGAATTGGAAGAACCCATGCAAATACAAGCGGAATGGTACGTTCATATACTAGTGCATACATTAACCATAGGGGATATGAAAAGTTCCTAGCACCAACCTGCCTAAGGCCTATAGCTGGGTGCCAGTTCTAATCATAACAATGATGTAATGTGGTAACTACTGTCAACAGCCAATGTGTTAACCTAGCTAAACACCTGTAACAATAAAACAAAAGGGCGTAAATGATAAATTAACCAATGTGCCATAACGGTTACCAAATTATATGCTGCACCTAAAGCAGATCAGGCATCAGTGTCCATGGCATCATCAACCTTAGGAGCTAAGTAAAATTTAAGCTCACCAAGAATATGAGCATGTGGCGAATCAGCATCACCAATAGCATCCTTAACGTCGTACTTCACCTCAATAGGCCGGTTCTGACATAAACCAAGAGTTACAACATCACTTAAACAACAACTCTGTTTAGAGATTATGAAATACAACACTACACATACCTTTGCAAACATAAGCAAATACTTGGTAGCGTAACTCTGCTTAATGGGACGCCTAACCTTAACGGAAACACCACAGTCAGACTCGTTAGTTGGAGGCCTGTTCTTCAATACAATCTCACCAAAACCAAGGTCACCCTGAGTAGCAAACGAAACTGAATTAATAGACACATCAAGCTTGAGAGTGTCAGAAAACTCATTCATCTGCTTGCAAATGTTAGCAAGCTCCTTAGAACCCAAAGTTATCTCAGCATCGTAACCCTCAGTGTTCTCAGGAATGCTCAAAGCATCCTGCTCAATAGACATGAGCTTCAAAGAAAAACTCATCACACGATCGTCAACTGAAGAATATGTTAACACATAACAGCAACATACCATTGTTCTCAAAAATAAATGAAATGTAATCCTTCTCCTCCTCACTCTGAATCAATACAGAATCATGGTTACTGCATGACTTAAATGCCTTGGTCACAGAGTTCAGGTTTATACCAAGAGCACGTGGACGGTCACAACGGTATAAACTGAAACCACCTGAAGTGTATTATCAAGTGAATAATGACGTATATGCTCCAGATAACACCAAGCTAACACATAAGAAAGCAAATTATAACATACTCTCATGAAGCTTAAGGTGGACCAAAGCGACGTGGTTACCATCCAATGCCTGAAGGGACATTCCCGTAGCATCAAAGTCGATATTGCCATCGCTAATGATGTCACGCATACAGTCGAAAATACGACGCAACACAACAGCGTGGTTCAACTTTAACTCCAACATCTTGATGCAGACTGATGTATGCTACAAGAACGAACTCAATACAACACGATATATATAAACACACGCAAATACAACAAAATAAAGCAATGTATAAATATACCCAATATTTAAAACATTAATATTAAATAAATGCGACATTAATGAAACGCGTCTATATAGCGTGTGCAACTAAACGGGAATAATATAACAACTTCCGTAATCAGTCTATATTTAAATAATCGCAAATTAATTTGTGTCAAACCTTATGCCAAATGCAATCTATGCAATAGTAACCTCTCGAGTCTAGACCGGACGTTGTAGCATAGACAAGGAATCACAACGGCCGCAATTGTTAACCACGATTCTATCGCAACCCTTGAGCAGTAGTACCCGTGTGCTCAAGCCCAATTGCTAACAAGGATTCATAGTTGAGCGGTTTCATATTATATAACGAAGCTAAAATGTCCACTACGGAATTGCCAGCTTTCGACAAGCGTGATCTTCTGATCATAGTCGCATTCTCAGTGGCATGCGGATGCCTCAAAGAGTTGCTGGCATATGTATTTGTATACAGAAGACCTGGATTCAAAAAGAAATTCGAAGAAGTACAGGAACGATTCGAAGAGTACCACCGCACATACGTATTATGTAAGTTAGTGCACTGAACCCCTAATTTACACAGTCGAACCACGCACGGCTAACTACAACTGTTTCCAGGATGTGAATAAACGCCTACTCGACGCCTCAAAGTAAGTTGTACGTATCATGGTAGAATGACATACCCAGTGGAACACATGTGCCTTGTATCTATATTCCGTGAGGTCTAGCCCTAGCGTGATTGCGATAGAACCTATAATCTAAAGCGCTATGCTATGGATAGTACAATGTGAATAGCCTGCATTAATTTGAGCACGTATTTAATACATGAGCCTTAGACACTTTATATACACTCAGCGATATACGCGGCTACCAAACATGGTACAATCTCATCAACGGAGCCATTTTCATGCTGCTGATGCTTTTGGTGATGAGCTATTTTGAAGGATGCATAATTGCAAAACTGCCGTTTACACCAATATGGCCCATCAGCTTATTCACACAGGGCGATGCCACCGGCAGTGATGTTACCAGCTGCTCAGCAACATGCCTTTACACAGTTCTGTCCATGGTATCAAAGGATGCATCGCAAATGTTCCTAGGGTAAGTAGTATCAATACCCAAAACGTAACACACAGATATCGATCACCAGTAACCACATGGACAGAAATTAACCTTAAAAGCATGGCACAACAAGAAAAATCGTCATGATAAAGTTAATAAAACAATTGTCTAATATAGTATAAACGCACTTTTAACCTGCATTACACCCACCTGCCAAAACACAACCAAACGATGGATGGAATCAGTTGATTTAGCATGATCAGCGTGTTATAATTTATAAAATGACGCAAACTATAGAATTATCGGACGTAGTCAAAATAGAACGGGTGGGAATCCACTCGCACATCCGCGGACTAGGTGTAGATGATAACCTCAACGTAGAATACCAAGCCGATGGACTTGTAGGACAGGTACAAGCACGACGGGCAGCAGGTAACTGTTTTCCATGCCATATTCAACCATATACAGCCCTCGTCGTGAAAATGATGAAAACCGGCTGCATCACAGGAAGAGGGATTCTACTAGCAGGACAACCAGGAAGCGGTAAAACCGCACTGGCGATCGCAATATCCAAGGCACTGGGTCCGGTGAGTATACATGGAGATGTTGATCGTGGATATGCATCTGTCTGTATACGTATACCATGTCCACTTGTATAACAACAACGGGTATATAAGTCTATAGAGTGCTTATATAACCTTGATTAGTGAGTATATATTTGTATTAATATATGGCCGTGATTTCACAAATTATATATCAATACAGGATACACCATTCACACATCTGAACGCATCTGAAGTGTATTCCATGGAATTAAGTAAAACCGAGTGCCTGCTCCAAGCATTCAGGCGCTCAGTGGGTATCAGAGTTGAAGAAGAAGCAGAAATAATTGAAGGAGAAGTAACAGAAATCGAAATTGATAAATTTGCCAATCGACAAATAGACCCGGCTTCGTTCAATTCAGCACCTACAAGAGTTGGCAAAATGACAATTAAAACAACTGATATGGAAACACTATATGATGTGGGACATAAACTGATCGAAGCTCTAAGGAAAGAAAGTGTAACCGCTGGTGATGTTATACGGATAGATAAATCCACCGGAAGTGTACGTAAACTGGGACGGGTATACTCAAGAGCACGCGATTATGACGCCGTGGGACCACACATCAAGTATGTACAATGCCCATCTGGTGAATTGCAAAAACGCCAAAAAGTGGTACATACAGTCACACTGCATGATGTAGATGTGGTTAACAGCCGCTCAGAAGGGTTCCTTGCACTCTTCGCGGGAGATACCGGAGAAATTGATAATAACATCAGAAAACAAATCGATGAAAAAGTCAGAGAATGGCAAGCTGATAACCGTGCTGAATTGCTACCAGGAGTGCTGTTCATCGATGAAGCCCACATGCTAGATGTGGAGTGCTTCTCATTTTTATGCAGACACCTGGAAACTGAAATGTGCCCATTCCTCATCCTTGCAACTAACAGAGGAATTACCAACGTAAGAGGAACCTTCTACAAATCACCGCATGGAATACCACTGGACCTATTGGACAGATTGCTTATCATACCAACGTACCCATTCCAACCAGAAGATACAGAAAAGATTATACAGGAACGCTGTAACGAAGAAGATGTGGAACTTGATGAGGAGTCTTTGCATCTACTGTGCAAAGTGGCTTCAGAAACTTCACTGCGATATGCATTGCAACTGATCAATGCAGCAGATCTCATAAGAAGACGTAGAGGGACGAAAGTGGTTACATCACTAGATATTCGCAGAGCATTTGGATTGTTCCTGGATACAAGAAGAAGTACGAAGTACCTAGTGGAGTTCCAACATGATTTCATGTTCTCGGAACTTGAACCAGAAGATGAACAACCTTCAGATAACATGCAACTGGAAGATACAAAAGAATCAAGCAGCACAATGGACATTGATAAAGATAAACAATGAAATCGTGTCGCTGTAATTACCGCTGCAAAACAGTGCAGTGCAAAAAAAAACAACACAATCGGAACAACACAACAGTAATAACGCTTACAAAGATTATATATACTTTAAACAAATTTATAACACGTGACATTTTACATCACAATTTGATACCGTCAAATGATTGGAGGTTCCTAAACTCAGGAGGAATGTAGTCCTCAGGGTTTATATCAGGGTTCCTCCACTTATTAGTGCGACGAGCCTCGCAGTACTGTTGATATGCATGGTGATCTATTTTATGACCAACTTGATGCCATACATAGTGCTTAAAGTAATCATCAAGTGGTATCGCAGGCTCCATAGGCTCCAAACGATTACGCCATAAACCCTCAGCCCACACAAATATAAAAGGAGCAAGGAAACCAAGGTATATACCAAGAATGCAAGTAAGCCTATGCTTACCAGATCTCCAAATCTCAGATAAACTAAATCGATTCAAGTAATCCTTGGCATCAAAAAATTTAACCAATTCGTCCTCAGTGAAAGCATTGACTTGTGGTAAACGGTAACAAAAACGATCATAACCACCAGTCATGGGATATCTACGCTTGTTAATTGATTCCCACTCATTCTCTACAGTCTTGGAAGAATCTAAACCGTTGTACAAAGGCTGGCCTTCAATTTTAGGCAACTCGTAACCTGCATCAAAACATTAAATAAAAATCAAAGAATGTAGCCATTCTATATATTGTGTATAAGTAATATGTGATATCCGATATAATAAATTGCAACGGATATAAACACGGTAGAACACTATATAACACAGTGTTCACTGGCCAGGAGTAGATATCCATGCCCAAATATAGGATCAAACAATTAGATCATTATATAAGCACACAGCTTTTAACAGCAATAACAAAATATATTACACATACCCTTTTGCATAGCGCGCTTCTGGCGAACACGGTCATTGTGAAAAGCCTCTTCAACAGATGGATGATACACAACACCAGCCCCGGGCTTGAAGCCAACAAGTGGACTAATGCGGCAAATCCGCAAAGTTTTGGTGACACTCAATGCCATTGTTATGTGCCACCGAAACATTAGCAGTGGCAGACCAAATCTTAGACGCGCCGTTCCCCATCCCACGCACCTAAAACTTCGCGTCGAAGATGATACCAGAGCTTATAAAGGATAGATTCAATTGATATACATGGATACTTATAAGCTTGCGTTTATTTGGGTTATCACACGAAGGATATGTATCATCCGTGACACATTGATTTGCCAAATGTATACCAAGTAGCATGAAACATAAATGACGCATAATCCTTTACATTAGCAACTGTTCCACTATCTGCTATTGTATAGCATTTATATGCCTTAATGCTGCTCTACATGTTGGTTTAAGCGAATTTATTTGTAAAGACAACAATATATGTGATTGTAATAAACATTGTCCACTTATCACAAGTATGGTCCTCCATACGAAACCAAAAACAACACAAAGTAATGCAACACATAATTAAATAGTCTAGATATTAAAATACAGTACATGACGATTTTGAACAAATTACGCCCTAGTGGATGAAACAATGAGCATCATGGCCACCGAAACTTTTTGAGGCATCACAGAGGCCATCTGCAATAGGCGGATGTATTCATAGTTTTTTAGATAAAATAGGACAAAAACACCTAAATGGTTAGGCTACTTAAGGGTGCACGGTACTGGACAAAACAGTTTTTGCCGTTTCACTGAGCATGGCGCCAGCAGTAGCAGCGGCGTTAGCAGCAGCACCAGCACCGGCCTCAGCAGCAGTACTAGCTGCGTTAGCAGCAGCGCCAGCACCTTCAGCAACCTTCTCAGCAAGCTGCTCAGCAGCTTTAACAACTGGCTCTGGGATCTTGGGGATGGCGGGAACCAAGAAAGTGGAACCAAGACTACCCAAAACACAGAAACCAGTTACAATGATCCGGAAGACAGTGGTAGCAGAAACAGTGACCTCCTTTCCAAGGTCCTCGGGAATCTCCTCCCTAATGCACCTGTCAGCGAAAGAGTTGCAGTAACCACCGACAGCACCAAGAGTAATGATACCAATGGTGATAGAAACAATGTTGTTGAAGAAAACAATCTGGTGATAGAGAATAGCACAGAGAAGGAAAATGGCAGTACCAATGTTAGCAACAGTCAAAACCATAACCTTGGTCAAAGTGTTGCAAAGCAAGTACTTCTTCTCAATGAAGACAGCAATACCACGACCAACAGTCTCACTGATCTGGAACACACCAATGAGCATAATCTTGCGGTTCAATGGCAAGTCCATGCAGCTAGGAACGACACCAGGGTAGAAGGTGAGCAAGTTCATGTAACTCAAGAACTGAACAACAACAATCTTCCATGCGTATTTAAGACCCTTCATAGCATCCCTGAAAGTGCACTTCACAGTGCTGAGACCCTCAGCCTCAACACGCTTGTAGTGTTCCTTAATGGAAGCCCTGGTGAAGTAAATAGCCAAGTTAATAGCAGATACAATGGACATGCAAATAACGAATGAAATAATGCAGTACATGGACTTGCGAACATCATCAGCACTGTTAGAAGTGAAGACAGTGTTCTGAAGGATAACAGAAAGAGTGAATGGTACAATACCACCAATAGCGAAACCGAAACTGAAAGCACCAAGGTGGTTAACAGGACCGAAAGCAATGAAGGTGAATGAAGTAATAATGTTTGATCCGAAGATGGCACCAAGAGCAGCAGTACCACCAAGATACAAACCCTTACCAAGGGTACCGGTGAACTTGCTTACAACGAAAATCTGGAATGCATTGCCTATAGCCTGAATGAGGCAAAGGAATACAGTGAACCATGGCTTCAATGGGTTCATCCAGAAAATAATGATGTTAACCAACAAAGCAGCACCTTCCAAAGTGAAAACAACGAGAGAAGCAAAGTTCTCAACACCCAAAACAGCAGGAGCCATACCGGACATCATGAACATAACGTGAAGGTTAAGCATGACACAGAAACCCTGACTGATGGCAGTGAACATCATGTATGCAGGGTTAGGCTGGTTCTTCCTGTTGTCCTCAAGGTCTCTGGCGAGGCCGTTGGTGGTCTCGTTAGAGGCGACACTCATATTCTTGAAGTTCTGCGACATCTTGACAACCAATCCGTGTGTATTATCGACCGATCAAAATGCTTAAAATGAAAATTAATGGCAAAAAAACTACAATGTACAATCGAATAAAATATATACAGTCGTATGAATATAACCCGTGCACTAAATGCAAGTCAATTATATCATGACAACGTCACAAGCAATATCCAAACGCGGCACACAGGATTCTGTCACAAAAGCGTTTATGACAAGTGCACAACGTAAGATGTGGTAGCTTTATATTAATTAAGAACCCTTAAGATAAAGGATCCTACTTGCCACCCTTTAAAACTTTGCAAGTAACGCCAGGTAGGTTTGATGTCGTGTAGCGTGAATGCAGGAGGGCACCACGACCCAAGGTAAAAATGTAAAGGCAAACACAGCGCATAAAGACAACTGGAATATATATTTTGTGCATGTTAATGTTTATATTATACTCATATACGTATAACTGGCTGTATCAAAACTACAGGGCTTCGCATATGGAACTTGGAGAGGTGTATCGCTAAACTGATATACACGAATAGATATAGCTACGGTCTGTGCAGATAATGTGCATTTAAAAGGTTAAATTAACAGTAGAATACTGATATATGTCGGTCGTGATGCACTCCTCATCACAGTTTTCTCCAAACCGTGAACATTTCCGTGGCACAACACGGGTATACCATTAATCCACATGAAAGTATATGGTATAACATGTGTAATATTTTATACAATGCCTATAAATGGCGTTTACCAGAGTAAAGTCCAGATCTGGAGTCGTCCAGACCGTCCCTCGAATGAAAATATTGCTTGTTGTTGTCACACGTACGCTCGAATAACTCAACTTGCTTTACACATTTACTAATATCATCACCATTTTGTATCAGGCAGTCGCGAAGCGGCTTCATCTGACAGTAATCGTCACGCTTTCGTACAACCTGCTTCTTAGGCATCTTACACGAAGTTGCGAAATGATTCGTACGCAGAACGGTAAGACTCAATGCAGTCGTCACCTAGCTCCTTAGCTATATCGTTGCATGTATTAGACAAAGAATCCACAACATGGGCAGGAACGAAATCACGATAACATAATATTAAAATTGCCTTATCTCGAGTATCAAGGTCCAAACTGTTAGATGAGAAATGCCTCAGTGCAGCTATTTTAAGCCTTTGTGAAAATTTACGAGCGCCTAATAGTGTATAATGGGAACTTAATACAGCAATGCCCATCAACGTCAACACTACCTGGTCTTTATCCCCAGACACTAGTACACATTTTTGTGCAATTACATCCAATATTAAAGTCGCTTCCGCATCAAGTTGTGGCCATAGGGACTCGATATTGAACACGATGTTGTTGAAACCAGTAGTGTGCAACCATGTCAATACACATCCTTCCTCACCGTAGGTATCGAAAACGCATCCACGTGATTCAGGAGGTCCTTCTGATTCCATAGACTCACATATACGTTGCAAAACTTCATTCATATTGGCGTTTACTGATAATACGATCTCGTCAGGAGCCATTGTAACCAATCTAGAAAGAGCCTTTATTTGAGATGTACAAATTTCCCGTGAGCTCATATGACGCTCTATAACGCCAATAACACCCTTAGAGACCTCATTTATGACGGCAATGAAACTTAGGTGGATATGGTCCGATATAGCCTTAGAAACCTCGGAGAGTGCTCCTTCCATGTTAATGCCAACGGTATTATAAACTGCTACAAGAAACTCATTTGTACCGAGGTCTTTACATATATGCGATGCGCGGCTCTTAAGACTATTGCTGAAGTTGATCATCTCTTCAAGATCAACACGCTCAAAACTACGACGCAATAATTCCATAGATTCCAACCAGTATACATCCTCAACATAGGCTCCAGGGTAATCAGAAGGCGATGATTCAACCTCAGAGGTTGAATCTGTTACAGCCAAACCGATCATATCCCAAAGCCTAGATAATGCACTAGTGTTGAGCCCAAAGCAAAAAATGCGATACATAGTGGAAGTGACAAGCTGTGCCAACAGGTCTTCAGTGCTGGTTAGACTGCCTAAAACGATACGACTGTTCTCTAATTTAACAGCCTTTACACGCTTACACCAAAGACGGCGGTAGTCACAACGATAACGCTCACTGTTCATTAATAAGCATAAAGATGCCTCTACTAGTAATAACAACTTACTACTTCCGAATGCAGAATCGCAGTTGCGCATTAACTTGGAGATGTTATATCTAATAACAGCTGGAATCTCCTTTAAAACGTCATGGAAGTGTTCAGGATAAATGCGATTAACACTACGCTCACGACCAGATAACACTGACGCAAGATAATCAACGGATACGTGTGAATTCTCAAATGGTTCATCATGTGAATCAGGCTCCGACGGACGCAATTTATCCGATACGTCCAATCTCTCAACTAAATGGGACACCAATGTAATTAACTGCGGGTAATCCTTTGTAAGCAACTGGTATGATTTAAGCAACCGCCCCCTCTTTAGTAATCCAAAGTTAGTCATTGAAATTCGTTGTAACACGTGAACGCTTCGTAGAAGCATAGCAATCTGGTCGGTACCCTTGCTGTCTGATACATAATCTACAGTTCCGTCATTACAACCAATCTCGGTGCACCGATTTATCAAATCATGCAACTCTTTATCATACGTATCACCGCTACCTAACAAATCGAGAGTTGCTGTAATGCCAATCTTGCGACATTGTTCCGCCAACTCATTCAAACCAGATTGAGCTTGCCTAACAAGCTTGCACATTCCTAACATTGTACTAGAATATAAAGTTATGGACTCTAATTCCTTAGTCATTACAGATTTTATTTCGTTATCCAAGTGGTAGCTGGCCAAATGCATGTTCTGTAGAGTCTTCATTACCGTCATCTCATCAGTTTCAATAAAGAGTCGCTCTATGTCAACATTCTGAAGTGCACATTCCTGAGAATCCAACGATTGAGGTGGCGGACACGACGAAACCACAATGGGCTCCATCGTTCAAAACTAACGCAAAAGAAGTACCAAAGACAAATGTGTCTAAAAACCCCTAAAATAGGGACGGACTAATAAAACGCCATAGGTACTCAACATAGATATATAAAATCTGAAAATGTGTGTTCTATACTACACATCAGTTATATATAAATCGGGCACTTATAACCAGAATGGCGCTTAATAGCCCTCATGACGTTGCTATGTAAGGTTATAGAGTTCATTGATATGCCATAACTAAGACCATGAACACGACGCGCATATAAAACCGTCGGAGTCGGTAATGTTTTTTCAAAAACAAAATGATAGATTGTAATACATTCGCGACAGCCGACTTAAAATGACATCAAAAAACCAAGACGTATATTTTTCCTATAATAAAGTACTATACATTATAATAAAAAAATAATGTGATGCCAAAAGTATTAACACTCAGGCAATGAAACAACACCTCATGTATAAGCTGTTGGTAGAACCTCAGCTGTATACATAAGTAGTGGAAGACGAATCCCCGCCTTCCACATTAAGAGTACAATAACTGTAGACATCTCATTTAATCCATATTATAGGCATCAAGAGAAAACACCAGATCGTGTGTCACTATCATATTAACAATGTCACCACGAAATTTTGGACTGCGTTTAAGAAAAATGTGGACGCGAATTAAACAATGAAATCGACTGCCATATTGTCATCGAACTCGCGACCTGGTAGAACCTCGAGAGCTACGTTTTGACTGACGTTGAACATTCATTGACTCACGAAGATCACGCAAATACTTAAGGGAATCTAGAGTAACACGCCTATTGATTAACTGTAAATGGTAAATCCACAGGTATGAACAACCACGACGCTTGCATGTTTTTAGACAGTTGTAAGCAGCAACATCCCAAAGACCGAGAACATAAGCAGCCTTATAAAGCTCCACAATGGTCATGTCTCCAAAAGTGCTTTTCGTCGCGATCTTCATTCCATTCGCAGCTAGTACAGGATCGCACAACTCAGCATTCTTCATTCGGACCATGTGTAGAACCTTTCGCAAATTGGTACGCCCGCTGGTGCCAATTGGTATGTTGAAACCAGGATACCAACGAATAAGATCGCCTGGTTTTATTTGAGTCTCAGCATACATAGCAACACGTAACGCTTCCTCGTAAGCTGCGGCCTTGCCACAGCCACCAGCGGGACACGATCGAACCTGTTTTTCTAGGGTACCATCTTCCTTGCTAGACCACCAAGTAACAACATGTGCCTGCTGAGACTCATCCCATGTAATAGTGGGTAAAAAGTTTAATTTCTCACTGGCACATTTCAACAGTATCTCGTTCAATTCAGTGCTGGTGGCAACGGGATCCGTTACAACCCTATGCTTCTGCAAACTTGCGCCGCCAAACTCACCAGAGTTTTTGGTACGTAAGTAAACATATGTGTCATGAGTAACAGCCTCACTGCGATTAAGATCATATTGATTGGCCAAATCTTCGATATATCGATTCCCTTCTAACGATTGACGCAATATAGATGGGTCTATTTGAGATTGGCTGTTCTCATCATCCCTAAATGTTTCCAAAACGCCCTTGAAGTTGTTTAACCCATCAACAGTACCACCGAAGTAGTCCTCCGTTGTAGAGTTAGTCATTTGGAGACCCTTAGAGTGGTGGTTTGACTTTTCAACCAATTTTGACGAAAAATCAACCACATGAGTGTCACCTGCGGGGGGGTCGATATATTCACGTTTGACCAAACGATCCATTGCGTCTAAATGCCCCGAATGTCTTGATTGCATGACCTTACCCTCAGCAGATGGATCCACGCCACCGTGGTGATAGTAGCCAGCCACTGAACGATCATAGTGAGACCCAATTCCAGCATCTGATGTAATGTTACTAGGGAGGTACATAACGTTAGATTCAACGGGCTCCGTGCTCATAGTGTCCATATCAAAAGTGGGATAAGAAGCGTTGTGTGACATAGAGAAATTTGTGTCGCGATTGCCCAATGCATTCCTTCTACCGCCTGATAAACGATGGCGTGTCGTAGGGGTACTTGTCTTAGTGGTATCACCACTGGTATATGCAGAATCGCTCTGGACGTATTGGCGGAAGTTAGGAGACTTTGTTGAACCACTAGAATCATAGGGGCCAATCATTGATCTTTTAGTACCAATCGTTGGGCCTGACAAATCCGATGTAGAATTCAAACGTCGCACTACACGATGGTTGGATATGGCATACGAACCCTTGTCTCCTTTGCGATCAGAGCTTTCTTTGTTCTTGGACGATTTTTCTAAATCTCGAAGTAAAGCCGCATAGGAAGAAATATCTGCCGTACTCACTTTGTTGCGATTCGGTGTAATGTCAACATTTACAGGACCCAAAAACTGCTGTGTTAGAGCCGATAAATATTTAGTATTCATCATAGCCATTGGTTCAGGCTTGATATTGGAATCACCCATGTGAGATATTTGCTGCATCGTGTGAGAATCCACATGTAAGTTTTCCGCAGGGGCACCTTCAGTAACTGGGAAGTGTATAGAAGGCATCTCATAAGATCCACAAACGGTGTTGGTTGTAGTATCCATGGAAACCAGGTGATCTAGAGTGTCATAACCATCGGATACCGAAGGGACGTAACTTGTATAACTGTTCACATCCTTCATATTGTTGAATTCTCCAACTCCGTAGAGCCCAGTTTCATTACCACCCCCAGTCGTTAGGTTGAATACAGTAGTAGAAGCTGAACTGTCTTGGTGTTGAAACATACCCGACATATTATAATTAACATGGGATAGGAAAGAATCAGATGATGCGAACTTGTCATGTGAACTCAAGGAGTAACCTCCCATGTATTCCCCGTAACTAGTGTCAATGCTAAATTGGGTGCTACCAATGGACGGGCAGGTGTCCTGGTAGGATGTTGGAGTAGATACATCATTCCATTTGCTGCCTTTCCAATCAGCTAAGTAACTTGGCTCCATGCCAACGATTTCTTGTTTATAAGGATCATTCAAAGATCCATATATATCCGAAGAACGAAAGTTGACGGCAGATTCCCCCAATACAAGTGGTTCCAATGGGTAAGTCTCCCCAACCAAGTCTCTAGTGACATTAAACTCGCCATCATTAGGTGTATAGTCTAGGAATTCGCCATCATGCTTTGGATTTACCTGCGGCAACATTTCAATGTGCCCATAGACGTCTCAATGACCTTGGTAGGTACAAGAGAACGTAAAGCACAACAATAAGATAAATCTTTAAAGCATTAATATTCTCTGATTTAACGTGATGTGAGGAAAATAAAACTCAGACGTTATTATCCATACAACAATGCTGATCTTTGGTTCGTTTGTTCGGAAATAACCGCGTGAAGATAGTTCAATATCTTACCTAAAGTAGATGTAACTAAGTATATCATACGAATACACGCCTTATAAATATTTGTGAAACGTATGTAAGAAACCTGCGGGTGGCCGGAACAGTATGTCGTTTATCCGAATGGAAACACCTTCCCGTATCCTAAGACCAGAAATCAATGAGAAATGTCCAACGATTGTAAATCGGCGAATATAATGTTGTAACTTAAAATAGTTTAGTGTAATAGGCATTATGTTTCCTTGAGTATACGATAGAAATAAGAAAAGGAAACACCCTTTCCAACGGCAAAATTGACAAACGGCATGCACAGTCAGCAGAGGACAATGAATCACATATCAGACTTCAGTGGCCCACATTTAGAGGCCTAATTGGCCAGTACTTGTTTCTCCTGCCAATCTAAATCCACTTGTCAATTTCACTTTATTATAGAACTTGAAAGTGGCAATCAGCAAAAAGTTAGCTCCATCTTAAAGCAATTTATACATGCAAAACATAGATAGACAAGGTGATATTCCACTCAAATAAGGCTCTCACTTCCAATACAACATTGTGAAGGTCAGAAACTTAAGTTAAAGACTATTTTGTTGACCATAACTTCCTACCTTCTTTACCACTAGCAAAGAAGAAATTAAGATTAACAACGCACTCTAGATGCTCATGAAATATTTATGAGTGTATATTTGTTAGTAGAAAAGCGATTCAAGACATATAGTGGCAGTAGAAGCTATATATGTCCGATAAAGCGCTACTCATCTGTTAAGACAACCAACAAAGCTGCCTTTTAACAGATGAAGTAGAAATTTTTATTAATGAAGTATATACAGTGTATTACCACCTTGATACACTTCCTCAGTCCGCCCCTTCCCTTCAGGTGACCCTAATAAGCGATATCAGCTCTCTTCCGTATCTCATGCAAATCACTACCCCAACCCAACTAGTGTGTGAATAATGGTGATTATCCCATGCATAAACGAATTTAAACTGCAGTATTATATATATAATAGTTATATTGCTGCAGTATGGATTTGTCTGCAACGATTTTACTAAGGAATCCTGTTTTTTATGGTTAATAGTCTCTATAGCCATTCAGGACACTCGCATGAGCGTTATGCTGCTTAGAAAGTTTGCATTCTATATTATGTATGGTTCAGTTTTTAATTAATTATATATAATGCGTCTATTTCGCTCAAATTGTAAAGAGGGGATGAATGGTAGACCTAATTAGGGGGATCTATGTTACGAGTGTCGCCCTTCTTACCTAAAATAAACCATTGTAGACATAATGTAGTATTTTCTATCATAGATGGATCATTAACTTGGTGTCTCTGTCGTAAAAAGTTTATATTTTCCTTGTAACGTTTTTCATCTTGGGGTATTCATCAGTGTGACGTGGCGTCTACGCAGAAACCCATCCCTGTAATATTCTTCCATCAATATTTAGAATATATTTTGCCATTATTGTACAAATGACTAATGATTGGATATTTAATGATATAAACGTTTATATGTGATTTGTAATGCGACCGTATTAACTCTAGAGCGTAGGCCATTTTCCAAAGAATCATTGGGGATTAATCATCATTTAACGGTGAACTGTTATATTTCAAAGTTTATCTATAAGTGATACACTAACCCAGTGAGAGAAATGCCAAAAGTAATAAAAACATGCCATTTAACGAATGATATACCACAACCATATGTATAATAATTTATTCTTTTTTAAGAAATATGGGACTGAGTCTTTAGTGTTTTATAACAAAAACAATGCATATATAGTGTGTATCGAAAAAAATAGTCAGGTGTGTAACACCACGTCAACGACTACCGGCGTTGACCATAGCATTCCCTATAACTATACAGTTATATTTCATTGGTATATTATATATAATGGGTGAGTAGTATCAATATATTGCGGTATGTAAACATCCATAGGATCCTTGGCTATTATAGGTCCTGTTCTTTATATGGAAAGATGAAATTACTATTCATTTTTTTATTTTCGCAAATTCCCCGTGCTTATACTGATAATTCGTTTAAAAGATATCGCAACAACAAGGCAATACAAAATGGTCGATTCACCCAGGCAACACTAAAGGTAAGATATGCTTACAATTGCAGTTTCTATATAAATATATATTTGGTATTATTGCTAAAGCAACCGTAATATATCCGATTGGTATATAACTATATATTGCACAGAGTGGAAACGACGACGAAAAGGGTGTAATGTCCCTGCTTTTTCACGGACCAATCGCGCCGCGACATATTAACCTGGGTCTGGAAGACTCAAATAAGGTATGTTTGGAGCTGATTGCAACTGTATACGTCGGTTGTGTTTGTTAATGTAAACACAAAACAAATAATTCATGCATATCATCTATGCTCAGGGTGTCGCCGGCGAAATTGAACTTGGAGAAGGTAAGTCATCATTATAGTAATGTTATATTATTTAGACGAAACACATCTAGAGAATACACTAAATAGAATAGAAGAAAATGAGCAAAATCAACTAGACGCTGTGCAAGAATCCTTGTACCTTCAAAATGAACAACTTGAACAAATACACAACTTTCTAACCTCTTAAATTTTGTGAATAAATGGAATTTTATGTAATAAATATTCCTGTCTTTTGATATATGATGCAAAACAGTACACATACAGTCTCTATTCCATGTCATAGTATGTAGTGGCGAAAACTGTTGTTGAGTTCTATATTTGATATATGATTGTCATTATCAAATAAATTATATTGTTTGTGAAATGGTTATGTGGGTCATAACTATGGGTTAATAGCTACTACAATCTCCGTGCTGTGTTGAAGATGGGTCAGGAAACTATCGCTCAAAGGGAGGACTCCACCCTTATTAAGGAATTGCGTAAGCGTAATGAAAACACAGCTAAAAACTACTTGAAAAAGCTGGTGAGCATGTCTTGTTTGTGTCATCATATGATGTGTAGAAAAGAAAGAAGCGTACGTCACAAGAACAACAATCTGATGTAAAAGCGCATGGTACATTATTAAAAGAGAAGTTGCGTGAGCACTTTTTGGAATTCGAAAAACGTCAGCAAGATGCAGCGGATATTGACGTAGAATACGTAACACCAGAGAGTTTGGATCCCGAATTTCAGGAAGTCTTCCAACGTTTTGCTCAGCTAGAACGTATATCTTTAGACTTAGAACCACTGCCGGAAGAACATGTTGAGGATAAGGATGATGGTTTTGATTCATCGGATGAAGAGGAGGAAGATGAATCACGTAGGACAATGAGCAAGAAAAAAAAACTGAAATTGATGAACAGGCCAACACTTGCTCAGCTGAAACAAATGGCAGACAAACCAGAAGTTGTAGAATTTTGGGATACAACAGCAGCTGATCCCAGGTTTCTTGTTTGGCTAAAGGCACAACGCAACTCTGTCCCTGTGCCATCACATTGGAGCGATAAGTTGCGATATATGCAAACTCGAAGAATATACGACAAACCAGTGTATAAGCTACCTTCTTATATAGAGGATACTAAAATAGCTGAAATCAGATCTGCTTTGATACAAAAAGAGGCTAACAAGACGCTTAGGCAGAAGCAAAGGGAAAAGGTTCGGCCTAAATCGCACAGAATGGACATTAACTATCAAGTAAGTGGATTAATAATGCATTGACAGTATTATATAGATACTTCACGACGCATTTTTCAAGTATGCTACGAAACCACCAATGACACGTTATGGTGATGTCTACTACGAAGGTAAGGAAATGGAACTTCGTATGCGTCATTATAAACCTGGGAAGATGAGTGACCGTTTAAAGAAGGCTCTTGGAGTTGGAGAAAATGCTCCTCCGCCATGGTTAATCAATATGCAGCGTTTTGGTCCACCGCCGAGTTACCCAAATCTTAAGATTCCAGGAGTCAATGCTCCACTACCTCAGGGCGCTTCATTTGGTTTTCACGCCGGAGGTTGGGGTCAATTACCAACAGACGATTCGGGGAACCCATTATTTGGATATATTGATTCTAATTACTATGAAGACAATCATATCAACAAAGACCTTTGGGGAGAACTTCCACCAGATGTCGAAGAAGATAATGAAGATGAAGACTCCGATTCATCTGAAGAAGCGCAGGAAGAAGGAAGTGAAGTTGTTGCGCCTGTGGCTGATGTACCTATCCCGGTAGTAGCTACAGGAGTTGACACCCCTCTGGAAGTGCGTTCAAACATAGATCCGCCACGTACATTGCCTAGGAAGGCATATACCGTACTCGAGCCGAAAGCGGGAAAAGGGAGCACAGGCTCGCTTTTTGGATCTCACGTTACATATTCCATGCCGCCAGTGGCAACTCCTATCACGCCTATTACCGGTAAACCTGGGACAGCAACTCCATTGGGTGGTCTAGTAACACCTTCGTTACAAATAGACAGCAATATTACGGCGCACGGTGTAATGCAACAACTTAAGTTCCATGAAACCAAGGCCAAGTTGGTACATGAAGCCGCTGGACAAGTTGTACCCGAAGCTACAGAGACGAGGCGTGTAAAGAAGAAGAAGGAGTTCAAATTCTGAAATCCTCAATGATATGTTCACATAGATTAATGGATATTTAATCCTGAAAACTGTCTAAGCAATCATGGCTCTTATCTGTATTAACTTAATGGTCTGTATTGTGATGGCAGCAGCATCCCAAACGGCTGACCCTAAGATGGCCGCCACCTTTGATACCTTAGTAAACACGTACAGATTTGAGTGTAAACATAATCTATAATTTGCGATGTACCGCTCTTTATTCAAATCAAAAAAGCAAAGGGGTTGGGGAAAGTCCCTAGTCATTTACCGAATAAAGCTATACTATAAGAATCCATTAGGAAAGGTTTGTTTGTAACCCGGGGGTGTAATGATGCTGTAGTTTAACTTGTTCGGGGTTAAATAGATGGTGTCAGGTTGTCCCAAAGTATAATATACAAACAGTGAATAAATCATTTACAGAGGTCGTACAAACCTTGATCATTTTTAAGTACCATACAATACGACTATTTACAAAGTTACATGAGAAATCATAATTTGAACGGCTATAATTATACCCTCCAAAGTATGTAAACAGTCCTAATTTTGAAATTGAATATTGTATGATCCAGTGGCTTCGTCTTTGTTAACTTTAAAATTGTCTAAAGACAGGCCAACTTTTCCCAGCAGAGTATTTCCTAAGTCCTTCAACTTGCCTAGCATCTCTTCTTTTTCAGTGGCAAATTCCTTCTCAGCTAAAACATTATATAAGCAACGAATAGGCTATAGCAACTCTTAAAACATGTTGTTTGATTAAATCATGATTATACGTAGAACATACCTAGAATTTTCAATTTACTTAACCTAGGACTGTTTTGATGTGCTATAGATGCATCAAGCTTAATTGCCTTTTCTAAATCAGCTAATGCTTTTTGCTGCAGTCCTTTCTTTTCATATGCGACGCTGCGTCTGAGATATGCCTAAAACATATGAAAATGCATCAAAGACTAGAAAGATATAACGTGTAGACATCGGTAGATAACAAGGAAAACAAAACACAACTGTTGTCCGCACCATATCATATTATAAATAAATATATGTAAGATACAAAACTATATAAACAGCATTTTATGTGGTTTAAATCACATTTTTCATTTAAAAAATAAAAAATACCTTAACATAAGAAGGATCTAAGACTATTGCCTCCGTTGAATCCTCCAGTGCTGCATCATAGTCCTCAAATGCCAAGTTGCAAGCCGCACGATTGGCGAATAATTGCGATTTAAGACTGATATTGTCAGCATATTCGAGTCGCACAATGGCACTTGTGTACAACTCGCGTGCCCTAAAAATGTCACCCTCCTTGAATGCAACGTTACCCCGCTCCTTCAGAAATGCAGGGGAATTCCTACCAAACAGTTGACAAGAGTCATCCTGTATGACATCCTCCCTATCACCACCTGGATCAGACCCAGCATCCAATGGACCAACCACCCCCTTGTCTTCCTGCTCTAAAGGTGGCAAATCAGCACCAACACTGTCTAATGATACATCGGAAACATCCATCATAACAGACCAAATTTTACCGGGTTACGATTATTACGCGCGACACCAGGGTGTTGTCAACATAGCAAGGATAGGGCAAAAGAACAATCACTGTCCACACATCAACGATATCGCACAATTCACTGATATTTTATTACTTATCTTCCCGATGGCAGCGGTCGAAGACAGGCCAGCTGATGATCACAGCGAAGCGGTTGGACCGGCTGTCGCCAGCGCGTCAATCATTGAATTCGGCCGTAGCAATTTACACCCTACTCTCCTGGAATCTCTGTCTCAAAGATACACTACTTTCACAGATATACAACGGAAGGCAATACCACTTATACTTTCGGGAAAGGATGTTCTTATTAAAGCTCAAACTGGTTCTGGCAAAACTCTAGCTGCACTTGTACCTGTTGCAAACTATCTATACGAATCAATGCGAAACATAGGGGAGACACCATGTTTATTATTTTATCATTTTTAGTAGACTTATCAACGTTCTATTGTTTTTTAGTATCTGTGTAACTTTGCTTTTTAGATTTTTGTCATATTGATATTTTCAGTTAACTATGTATATTCAGCGAGGTGAATTGATACTGTAATTGTAATATTCACCTTGAGTGGTAATGTATTGAGAATGTTATTGAATGAATTATATGGTCATATTTTCTGCATTATCTTTCTTTATTTTCCACATTGGTAGGCAAGGAAACGCACAAACGTCTGATAGATATTATATCTTACATATAACGCAAATCATATAGCAGTACTAACGCATACGATATGCCGCGTTTATAGTGGTTCAGGATGGTTGACATACCCCTCCTTTATCTACAAATTATGCAAATTCTAGCCCCTATCTCATCCATAACGCTTGATATTGCAGTATATACAAGCGGTCCTTTTATAATTATTAATTAAAATTGACATGTCTATAATGTTTTAAACAATCATATTTTACACTGCTAATATATATTAGATCAAAATCACAATCAAGTAAAAACAAGTAAAAAAGTTCTCAACCATATACCTTATATTCAAATTGAATAACAAAATTGTTATTCTATCACCTTTTCAGATATCATTAATTGTTATCTAATGCAATTATGTTGTTATATGTAGTTTGGACGTTAAAATTCAAAATCTTCATTGGTTGATCAAACTTACGTCACTGCTGAATATGGATTACTCGAACGCATCATTGCGAACAAGGCCCATGCAGCCGCATCTATACTGTCCAATTTTTTATACGTTGGTGAATTTCCATCCATGACCTCCTGGTATATTGTCTGTGTCACGGTGGGTACACCTGCTCCAATGCATACAGTATGGATGATGACATAATGCCACAAATTGTCGTTGCATCGGAATGATTCCACCTCACTCAGCAGTGCGTTGGGTGGTTCTATAAACAAGGTAGATTCATGACGGCTTGCGTCAATGACTCCTGATATGCGGTAGTTCAACACGTTCTCACGGGATATAGCGAAACCCGTATAGGTGCCCATTGCATTATTCATGTTCCTCGTATGAATAAAATCGTAGCCTAAGTTAAGGTAAATATCTTGTGCCACCTTCACATTGATTAATAGTACTAATGGAAAGCTTGGTGTTGGACCAAAATAAACAGAGAATTCTGAATTGTTTTCTTTAGGTGAAGAACTACATTGAACTAAAGTTGCGAATTCTGGTAAGGTAGATGCTGAAGCAACCCTATTGTCAAATCCTGGAACAGCACTAGCAGAATTACGTCCGTCGTTTGATACATTATCACTATTCATCACATCGTGCACTTCAGTTCTTCCGGTCACGACCGATGTGCTGCTGGACACTTCACCTATTATAACATCTGCATCATCTACCGTTGATGATCCATTGTTGTTAGTTTGTGACGGTGATGATGCATGCCCATCAGACAGCGAAATGGCATCGGGGGTAGCCCAGTTGCGCAATTCGTCAATGTTCCCACCAGTATTCGGTCCGGGTGCACTGGATTTTTCAAACGACCTGTCTTCACTCGGGTAAATATCGGCGCAAATATTTTCTGTAGTGGAATTCAACCCAGGCATGTCAGGGTTCATCTCGTTCTGCGAACACCCTGCAAGTGAATCATATTGGGATTCTATAAACCGTTCTAACTCTGCATACAAATCATCATCAAAAGAATATGCCAGTTCGTCATTACTGCTTATAAACGTTGAACTGTCTGATATGTTGGTGTCATTGTGTGCGCTTATATCGTTTAATTGATGTTCATCACTTTCGACACGTCTGCGTTTTGCATTGTTTTCGACGTAACTAAGGATCATGTCAGGCATCCTCTTTATCATAACTGGATGGTTTAGCATTTTACGATTTTTTGATATTTTATTCGAACATTTCAATAAATTATTGTCACCCGTCGACCCATGCTCTTGTTGCCCTTCTATGATGTGAATGGTATCGTCGTCTTGTATATATGCTCTCACTGCTTTGAGGCTGACGTCTACCATCATTTGTGACTCCTCGGGATCACGCGTTGGGAACATAGCCTTGATTACATCCATGCTATACCTGACAGTGTTCGTCTCTCTGTCATATCTCATATACCTTTGCATTGGCGGGGGTTCTGTTGTATTCGTTGGTACAAATACCACAATAGAGTCCGTCGCTAGGTCGGTACCTGGGTTGCCATGTTCGGTTCCCTCAATACTGGCTCGGTTATATTGTTCAGTGGCACCTTGGGCGTAGTTACCATCCGACTGTCCTATGAGAGACACTGATTGCAGGTTTATATTTATGTTCATGTTGTTATCGCAATCAACTGTCAATATTCTATTACTTGATTCAACTTCAATTTGTTTGCATGTCATATTTAAACTTTGTTTACACCCCAATGATGCTGTGTCATATTGTGATATATTCACTGCACGAGACTTAAACGTTATGCTATCCACTGTTGTACTATAGAAATCTTTCCATTGTAACTTATAGTCGTTATTTATAGTTAACAGGTTTTTACTAATATAGGAATCAGCAATAACATCCCGAGTAACAGCAGGATGATTATTCGTCGTTGGTGTAATATCAATATCGATATTCACAACACCGCATATATGATCTAATAATGCATTCATATTAGCTGGTTCAAAATGCTTATGTCGCATAGATGATAAATGTATGTGAATAAGACGAGTCCCGTCTAGATTTCTAATAGGTGACGTAATTCTGAGATAACATTGTCTACGCCGCTTGAATATTTCGATATAATATCCATAAGCAAATTGAAAGCCTTCATCATCCAAATATAATTCAACACCTTCGTATCTTATTGCAGATATATTATCTTCATTATAATATATAGAGGTATACATACCTCTATCAGAATAGGTGCCATAATACACATCCATACCCTGTAAATTTTTTGGACTGATATCCAAAATATTTCCACTTGTGGTTTTCCATGATAAAATGGCTAAAAGCAATAACAATACTCTAAAATAGTTCATTATACTTAACAACTAAGTAGAAGGATATAATAGTTCGAATGTAGCATGCCAATCTACTTGTAAGAAATTCCTGTTACTCATGAAATCTAAAACTGTTTCGGCATTTAATCGTATATTTATTGTATGCGAAAACAGCAAGGAAAAAGTGCAGCCTCATTGAATCTAAAGAACTATCCCATGCTGTACCATTAAGTATAAAAGAGAGGTAACTAAAATATTAGCACATCATTAGGCATATCTATAAGTACAAAAATGGTATGTATGAATAAATGGAGAGTGAGATTTATATGTATTACTCCATCTTATAAGATATGTGCTGTTGGTTATGGACAACTATTGAGAGAGTTTAAATGTAAGCTATTATATTTATGAGGCTATTGGACTTGATTGGAGTTCGAGTATATTCTCAACATATAATTATCTAGGTGGATTACTATGAATAAAGTTTACTGTTACGTACCATACAATGATTCAATGTAGTGGCAAGTATAACTGTGTATAGTATGGTTTTACGTTTAACACATAAGTGGAACAACAAGGTATATCATCAAATAAGCCATTCAATTATATATCACTACTCTTATTGGAATGCTATACCCCTTATTATATGCATGTCACGCCGAAATGTTGTTGTTATTAGTGGCTACCACCCATTAGCATTGGTCCATACATATAAAACGGCACAAACGAATATAGATACATCACGTGCATGGGAAATAGTCCTCACGATAGTTAACATTACACCTTGTAGTATCCTTCTACCATTGTAACAATATAAGAAGACAATATGCATATAGACATTTGTACAAAAAATTCATGAATAGTGTGAAAATATGAATGTCGTTTTATTGGTTTCTAAGAGTTTTTAAAAGAAGTAAAATTTCTGGTGCAGGATTTTCAACAAGCGTGTATGTCGGAACGTTGTTTTCTATCACGGCAGTGTATAGTTTCATGACAATCGATGGGATATCTGAACCTATGAAAACAGTATGCACCACTACGTAATTGTGTCCTTTAATTGCCTCTACGAAATATTCAACCTCGGAAAGCAATGCATCACCCACATCGGTAAAGACACTTCCAGTTTTATCTCGGATGTCTATTGCTCCCGCTATTCTATACTTTGTTATGAGACGCCTTGGTATTGAAAGTTTAGTATAATGGCCATACATTGATTTAAACGTACGTGTTTCTACTGGGATTAAATTAAGGTTCCTTGGAAATCCAACATTAGATGAAACCAAAATTACTAAAGGGCAGTCTTTAGACGGCTTAACTTTAATTAGTTGATCATTAACACGTACTACTGGTGTTGTTTTATTGGGAATTTTTGTGGGATTAGATTCAAACCGCATTCTGTTACGTTGTGCTACGTCATTACCACTATCACCTAATTTTGTAAAAGCTACATTACCAGTTGAAGGTCCATCATTGCTCGAGATAACATTCACAATATAACAATCGTCTCCATCATTTACATTATCACTATTCATCACATCGTGCACTTCAGTTCTTCCGGTCACGACCGATGTGCTGCTGGACACTTCACCTATTATAACATCTGCATCATCTACCGTTGATGATCCATTGTTGTTAGTTTGTGACGGTGATGATGCATGCCCATCAGACAGCGAAATGGCATCGGGGGTAGCCCAGTTGCGCAATTCGTCAATGTTCCCACCAGTATTCGGTCCGGGTGCACTGGATTTTTCAAACGACCTGTCTTCACTCGGGTAAATATCGGCGCAAATATTTTCTGTAGTGGAATTCAACCCAGGCATGTCAGGGTTCATCTCGTTCTGCGAACACCCTGCAAGTGAATCATATTGGGATTCTATAAACCGTTCTATCTCTGCATACAAATCGTCATCAAAGGAATATGTCAGTTCGTCATTGCTGCTTTTATATGAATTATTTGAGTTTGAAAGGTAATGAGCATCGTTTTCTTCAGTGTCCAATCCATCAAAAAGACCCAGATTAGGTGTATTTTGCATATCAATAGAACATAAGGCAGCCACTTGACCATTCATATCATTCACATTATAACTCTCATTTTCTGTATCAAACCTATGTAATAATGGCATTGTCTTCGTATCCAACAATGAATCCTCAATGTCACCACATGGTGCCACAGTACGTAACGGATCATGAGTAACAAGTTGTGTGAAATTACAAAACGCTAAATTTGCATAACTTAAATGATTATTATCAGTATCCCCCAATGCCCCCTTCTGTATCCATGCTTCACCCGTCGTCCCATGCTCTTGTTGCCCTTCTATGATGTGAATGGTATCGTCGTCTTGTATATATGCTCTCACTGCTTTGAGGCTGACGTCTACCATCGTTTGTGACTCCTCGGGATCACGCGTTGGGAACATAGCCTTGATTACATCCATGCTATACCTGACAGTGTTCGTCTCTCTGTCATATCTCATATACCTTTGCATTGGCGGGGGTTCTGTTGTATTCGTTGGTACAAATACCACAATAGAGTCCGTCGCTAGGTCGGTACCTGGGTTGCCATGTTCGGTTCCCTCAATACTGGCTCGGTTATATTGTTCAGTGGCACCTTGGGCGTAGTTACCATCCGACTGTCCTATGAGAGACACTGATTGCAGGTTTATATTTATGTTCATGTTGTTATGGCACTGTATTCCATATAGTGTATCTGTTCCTAGGACTGTGATTGCTTCACAATTCATATATAGCTTTGCTTTCACTCCCAATATTAGGTTCCTCAACTGGCTGAATTGTAGACTGCCCACTTTGAACCTTAGTTTGTCGTAGACTGTAATGTTTCCATTTAATGCTTTGATGTGATATGGGTGTTGGAACCTGTAAGCATGACGTGCTAAGGTCAACGACATATCGTCGTAAACAGTGAGCATCGGATGCTGCGTTTTGCCAGGTTCCATAAACACGTCAAGCATCACAGGGCCACAAATGTGTTCCATCAGGTATTCATCAGGTATCACGGTGTAACTACTGCTAGTGACATTATATATTTGCCATACATATGGGTCATAATTTGCATCGTGGTTATAACTGATTAATATTCTTATCATGTTTACGGAAGATCGGTTGAATACTTCTATGTAGCTACTGTTTACCGTTGCCTTTTCTTGTATGCTGATATTTATATCAATATTATAAAGCCTAACAGAAGAGAACACATCTGTATTAAATGATACACAGGTATATACACCTCCATCAGAATAGGTGCCATAATACACATCCATACCCTGTAAATTTTTTGGACTGATATCCAAAATATTTCCACTTGTGGTTTTCCATGATAAAATGGCTAAAAGCAATAGCAATACTCTAAAATAGTTCATTATACTTAACAATAAGGTTAGAGAAAATAGAATGAATATAGATGAAGCATATTAAAGCACAACACTGTCATAAATCTAACATCAATTTCATTATATTGTAAAATGGTTCATATGGTTGAAGATTTTGACTGATAAAATAATTAACGGCAAACATTTGATGATTGGTACAAAAAATATATCGTATAATACTCTCAGTACATCTTGAAAGATAAAGAATCTTTAAAGATCCATATTTTGAACACTATAACAGTAGGTTACAAAGAATAGATTACTTAGACTTAGAAACGCAGAACTTCTGGCCATGCTGGTAATCTGATGAATTATTTTACCAAGAACATTTTTCATTGGAAGCGACATATTTTTGAGCTTTTGGAGCTAAATAGGACGTTGTGCTCTTATAAAGTGATGGGATTGTCTGATGGATAAAAATATAAGCAATAACAATTGGCGGGGTGTGTTAGGTAGTTCTAAGATCTTTCATTGTTTTAATTATTGCTACACTAGCAATTATACATCAAACTTTATATGTTGTCGACATTGCCACTAAACTAGAGAGAACAGTGTAACAGCTATAATATCGGAGAGTATATATTTCAGAAATAATCGTGTGAATTGTCGCAGCGCAACAAATAAAATGATTCTCATAAACACGATTTATGTATCCTAAGACTCATAGTATCAAAGATAAACATAACAGCAAATACAACACATGGTATAAAACACGGGGAAAGGAATATTTTTAGAAAAACAATGATAACAAGCAACCGTATGAATCCTCCAGTGCTGCATCATAGTCCTCAAATGCCAAGTTGCAAGCCGCACGATTGGCGAATAATTGCGATTTAAGACTGATATTGTCAGCATATTCGAGTCGCACAATGGCACTTGTGTACAACTCGCGTGCCCTAAAAATGTCACCCTCCTTGAATGCAACGTTACCCCGCTCCTTCAGAAATGCAGGGGAATTCCTACCAAACAGTTGACAAGAGTCATCCTGTATGACATCCTCCCTATCACCACCTGGATCAGACCCAGCATCCAATGGACCAACCACCCCCTTGTCTTCCTGCTCTAAAGGTGGCAAATCAGCACCAACACTGTCTAATGATACATCGGAAACATCCATCATAACAGACCAAATTTTACCGGGTTACGATTATTACGCGCGACACCAGGGTGTTGTCAACATAGCAAGGATAGGGCAAAAGAACAATCACTGTCCACACATCAACGATATCGCACAATTCACTGATATTTTATTACTTATCTTCCCGATGGCAGCGGTCGAAGACAGGCCAGCTGATGATCACAGCGAAGCGGTTGGACCGGCTGTCGCCAGCGCGTCAATCATTGAATTCGGCCGTAGCAATTTACACCCTACTCTCCTGGAATCTCTGTCTCAAAGATACACTACTTTCACAGATATACAACGGAAGGCAATACCACTTATACTTTCGGGAAAGGATGTTCTTATTAAAGCTCAAACTGGTTCTGGCAAAACTCTAGCTGCACTTGTACCTGTTGCAAACTATCTATACGAATCAATGCGAAACATAGGGGAGGCACAACTGGTAGTTTTGGTCGTTTTACCTACAACTGAGCTGGTTCATCAGACTGTGGAGGTCTTATCATCGCTCTTGGAAGGTAGTGTAACTGTGAAGGCATCGTTAAAAAATGAAAACATAATCGCAAACGTAGTTGTATCAAAGCCTAATATGGCATTGTATCATGCAAAGGAACACCAAGCCACGTTGAAAATAGTAGTGCTTGACGAAGCTGATCTTTTGTTTGAATTTGGTTTTAAAAGCGAAACACTTCAGTTGGCTGAAATATTGCGTAATTTTGGCAGAAGGAAGTCTTTTCAGACTATACTTCTTTCTGCGACTCTAGATCAGCATGTACAAAACCTAGCTAATCTTATTTTGTATAAGCCGCTGTTTGTTGAAGCTGAATATAAACCCAGCATGGGTTGTATTAAGGAGTTTTATGTGCGTTTGAATGAAGACGATAAACTACTATTTGTCTACGCTCTCATTAAAATGGAGACCCTACCATATCCTGCATTGATTTTTACTAATTCTGATGAAAGGGCATACAAGATTAAGACACATTTAGCTAAGTTATCGGTTGAATCGCGTGCTTTGAGTAGGCTTTTGTCCCCTCGCATGCGCCAAGCTTTACTTACCAGCTTTAACCAAGGAACTATCAATGTTCTCATCGTAGCTGACGATGATCGTGGCGATAAGCTTTGCGCTACAAGGGGTGTCGACTTCAAATGTGTGCAGTGTGTCCTGAACTTCGACGCACCTACAGATTCGACTACATATACCCACAGGATTGGACGTACTGGTCGCATGGGTAGGGTCGGCAGTAGCATAACATTTATATGCGACAACGACTTACCCTTGTTGGAGGACCTGCAGGGCGATCCATCTCGGCATATACAGGAATTAGACATACCGAAGGGAGTGTTTGACACCATGCGCTATCGTGTCGAAGATGTAGGTAAGGGTGTTACAAAGCGTTTGGTGTCTACCAGTCAAATGCAGGCGTTGCGTCATAGCGCATTGCTTGAGGATGCTTTCGTTACCAACCTTAGCAAGCGCGACGAAGTATTGCTCAAAGCTGTTGTGGAGAATGATGAGAAAAGGCTTGGTGTTGAGAAGCGTCATTTAGCACATATACCCAAATACTTGGTAAATGACCCACTCAAGGCTACAGTCGTCGAATTACAACAAAAGGTAAACATGAACGCTCGCCCGACTTCAAAGGCGCCAACAAAGGCAGAGGAGTCTACTAAAGGACGCACCAAAGTAAGGAAGAAGAAGTTCAAAAAATTGCCAAAGTTCAGACGTAGGAAGAAATAAATGACAATGTATCTTTGCGCACAAAGTATTTGACTCGCTGTCACATCCTTTTAAAGTTACGTTTATACATTTGATATCGCGATATTAATGTATGTGATGTTTCCTAGCTTTTTCTCATTATAAGTGAAACTTTGCAAAGAGTTGCAATAAGTTTGCTGAATATTTATGTGATCACAACGCTGAATACTTACTCTAATTGTAGCGGGCTAGATAATCCACTGATCATTGTCATGTGAGACAATGATATGGTTTTAAGGAATTCACAAAGTATATGCTCTGGTGCCTTTAATGTCTTAAGGACGCTTCGGACAGTCATGAGGATATCAAAAGGCGAATGGCCTAAGGCCAACAAATCTTCAGCTTTTTCATGAGCCTATGTAACATATATACAGCCAGTAATAGCCAACTTACTGGGCGCCATTGTCCATCCAAGCAATCTTGTAGTAATTTCCTAATGAGTTCTGGTGACGGTACATCGCAGACCTTAGCAAATTTTATTCAAATTAAACTCTAATGGACTAACCTTGTATACATTTTGACTAGTGATCAAATTATATCCTGAGGATACATTTTGCAGGTTGTTAACCGCACGACGCATGTCACCATTTGCTGTAAATAGCAATGCTTCCATGCCATCGTTTGTATACTGTACATTTTCCTCTTTACAAATGTGAATTAGTCGAGTGAGTATCTGGGTAATCAATGACATAGATCTTTATAACTAACCATTTCATCCTGCAGGGGCTCATATCTTATAACGGCGCAACGGCTTTGGATGGGTTCTATGATTTTAGTCGATTGATTGCACGCTAGCGCAAATCGTGTTGTTTTAGAGTATATTTCCATGATACGCCTCAGTGCCTATATATTATGTACTATGTCTATTCAATGTAAGGCATTACGGCCATACGTATGTGCAAGGAATTCATAAGAATCCTATCTTTCTACAGGTCGCAACACTTAACAGTGCATAACGACTCAGCTGATAATGCTACTAAAAAGTAAAACACACCTGCTGTGCAGCTTCGGTCATCGAATCCACTTCATCAAGTATAATTATTTTGTGCTTATTTGGTGGTAATACAACTGACTTTTTCGCAAAGTTTTTGATAGCTCCACGTACAACATCCACTCCCCTATATACTTTAAATCTGGTTACTGCTGCATCCTACCTATCATCGCTAGCATTGAGCTCTAAAACTGCATTCTTGAAATGGTTTCCCAGCATCTCATGGGCCAAGCAGAGTATAGACGTTGTCTTCCCAGTGCCTGGAGGACCCTATCAATCTTGTGATCAACTTATATGACAGGGAAACTCACACAGAGTAATAGGTTGGGCATATTCCCTTCCCTTGCGATCACTTCTAGGCGACGCGTCACCTCGGGATTCCCGATAACGTCCTTCAAGATACCGGGGCGGTACTTTTCGATCCAAATATCGTTACTCATAGCGATATGTATTTATTCAGTGCTTCGAAATCAATTTATATAGTGTCTAAGTCGCTATGGTGTGTGATTGCGATAAGTGGAATCATAAGGTTCACCACGTAAAACAGGTCGTATTTTTAACTTTCCTAATTCTAGAGTGGCAAAGAATACAAATCCGCCTAGCGTAATCCATGCCGTACGAATCCACATTCCTGAAAACAGTGCACGGACGCCTTCTTCGCGGACTATTCTCCGTGCACACTCTGTGGCAGACGCATACTGTAAAGAATATATCAAGAACGTGGTTTTCACATATACAGTTCGCAATTTCTTTACAGAAGGATGATGTATGTATTACACAACTTACCGTTTTTGCGGAACCCTGGGTCATAAGTCTGGTTTTTACCACGTCTAGCGGCACGGTTGCAATACCTGCACAGCCACCTATGGATGTTTTAGAGTTTACACGTCAAATTACCTGCGAATGAACCACATAAGGCTGATACTACCACATCTCCTGTGTCGTTGGTGACATCGGCCTTGGTTGCGATATATTGTGAAAATCCTATAAATACAGATGAATTGTGTCTAAAATATGTTTTCGATCACAAACAAATGAAACTTATGTAAATTTGCAGATACCAATTGATTTAGATGGGTCCGTGAAAAAGTATGCATTTCGGTAAATTTCATTAAACATAAAAACCATAACAACGAGAGGAAAAATGAATTCTGTGCAATTTAACAATCACGCACTGCTATCCCTATTGGGTAATGACCCATACAGGCTGTGAATACAACGTTACGCTATGAATGGTAGTGAAAACCAACTTTTAGCGGATTGTAGAGTTTTTAAACGTTCCCACAGTACAAATTGTATTCCATCGAAAGGTACTTCACGCATGAGTGTTGGAAAAAAACCAGCATACAATCCCTTGTACCCTTGAGTACGACGAATCGAACGAAAGGTTTCGTACGATGTCGAATATAGACCTGCTTGCATTTGTTGTTTGATAACCTCAAACGGGTTCCTATATCATTTTGAATCACGTAAAAGGCATTGGTTCTTTTCTAATGTAGCAGGTAACCGTTTTATGTGTTCATTTAAAATCATAGTCAAACGAACCGAATCAAAAGTGAACAAAATTGCCCACAAGATGAACCCAGAAGGTGAACTACTGGGAGAGGTATCCAACCGTTCCCTTTTCCTGCAAATAACATCATTCTTCTAGAATCAAAAGCCTTGCACATACCTTGATCTCCATTCAAAACATCTTTAGTAAATTCATAAATACCATAAAATGCAGCTGTTGATGGTACGTCACCTAAGGCTAAAACGAAAAATCCGGTATATAGCGACCTATATCGAGGTATGTGTCTCATATGACGTCGTTCGATTTGTAGGTTCCGTTCTAGCTGGCTCCGTGTCTTTAGTGTGTCCAGCGGATATAGGAGTGCATCTGCTGCAAACCCTGCGATACCACCGCATATCACATTACCTAAGCCATTGTATAAACCCACTGATACCACTTACTTAGGTGATCCATCGCCGTTGAATAGGTGGCGCCCACTGAACACTACCGAGGATTGTAGAATATCCTCTCAAAACAAATATAGTGCAAAGATGGTAGCACTCACAAGGTTACGTTTATTACGACGCCATAGTGATAATTTCGAACGACTGAGAACACATCTACATGGTTCCCAGTCAAATCAGGTGCAATACAATACTAGACACCGCGACGGTAAGTTGCTTTACAATGGAAGAATCTACGTTTATGACGTGTGTATGATTGTTCTATCATCCAAAGTATTACTACGAATCACAAATTTTGGAAATGTGTAGCATGGTTTGCTTAGGGAAGGCTGGTCAGCATTCATTATTGCAAATATTAACCATTACCTCTGCCTAAGCAAATTGGTTATATATGCGGTAAATTGTTATATGTGGTTCTTATTTGAACTCCTGTTTGTTTTTTGTGGTAAATATTACGCTCTGTACTGATAGGTGCATGGACGATATTCATGATATAGAGATTCGTAATGATCATATGCAGAGCTTTTGAATGAAATTGAGAGCATGGAAATAGACTCTATGTTTGAAAAGATAACAGGTATACCATCTAGGAATAGATCAAAGCAACAGGATATAATTGAGACTCAATCGTCCGAGGACGGACGGCCTGAAATACCAAAAAGGAGTAATTTAGGTCGAAAATCACGTTTTGATTTTGCTGAGCCCAGATGTGAATTTGAAAAATTAAACACATTTGCATCTTTAACTAGGAGGAAAAGCGATTTCCAGGATCTAACCCATCATGAGAGGCAGGAGCTACAACGTTTAGAGGCACATGCGCGTTTATCCGATCCCAGGAGCATTTTAAACAAAAACCGAGGCAAGGTTGACCCTAGGCGTGAGGCTAAATCTATGTTGGGACAACTGGACAAATTAGATGGGCCTCCCAATTATATGGATGAAGATGTGGATGATCATATTGGCGCTGCTATGATGGAGGAAAATCGATTTGATGAGGTTGTTTCTAGAATTCGTGCACAGATTCGTTCCGAAAAACAGGAGAACAGCAAAATCAACAAAGCTACGATACCCACTTTTAACGGAGTTATCGTTGATCCTATAGCCAAGCATGTTCAACGTCGCCGCCTCCGCATCAATGCGATGATACAGGATCATCTGGAACAGATAATCACTGCTAACGATCCTTCTCTATTATTGGGGGATGTAAAAGGAGCTTCAATATCGTTGAAGAAAGTAGAGATGGCAAGTGGTAAATCAACAATAAGGTGCTACTATACAATCCTGGGTGGTGACGGTAAAGAGGCATATATACATCAAATGTTACAACAAGCACAGAAAAAAATACGTTATTTTCTAGCCCGCAAACTAGAGCTTGGGTATACACCTCCAGTTTTATTCATCAAGGCCAACCATAACGAGATATCACAAATCAAACGCGCTGCCAGTTTACCAGAAAATGCTTTTAACTTGCCTTTAGAAACAAAGATAAAATCGTTAGGTGACGGGTTCCACAAGAGAATGGCAGCCTTTTGATGTAATATTGAGGAATCTCACATTACGTTTGATAATAGCTTATGTTGCGAATAAATGAGGCATATACGCTACAAATACTGTAAATATGTTCAAAAACTTTGCTGATGCTACGTAATTGTAATTTACAATTATATAACGTTGACTTTGAAGCGCACAGACGCTAGAGTCCACAGATTGCTATTTTTCAACCTCGTATCAACACCGTTCCGATAGAAACTCTGAAGTATTAAGTTTAATCATATGGTTTCAAATATTTGCTTAAAGCGTAGAATGTCATGGAATGTGTTATCTATAGGGATGTGCCTTTAACACATCCCACGGAATAGTATTAACATTTATGCGCTTATTAAATATATTACCCGATACACCAAAATGGCTACTTTTCTATGAATTAAATCATTGCAAGAGTTACATTTTTAATGATTGGGGCAGGCGAGCTTCCTACCTTCGCGCGTCTATTGGTTATAGTTAAATAAATTTATGTCAAAATGAGGCAACTTAAATATCATGAGCAAAAGCTGCTCAAGAAAGTTAACATTTATGATTGGAAACGTGTTGATACTCACAGAGAAACTAAGATTTTACGTAGATACTATATTCAAGACCCCGAGGAATACCATAAGTAGGTTTTGATTCTTATCTATACAACTGGCTTTAGGTACAACAAGCTCGTAGGAAGAATAACCAAGCTTGTCAGTGAACTTAGAAAATTACCAGAAGATGATTCGTTCAGGATCAAGATGACCGACAACCTGATGGAGAAATTGTACGTTTTCAAAATGATGTATATAGCACTGAGCAGATACCAGATGGGTTTAATAAGTGTGCGTGGGAATCTAGAGCTCTGTGAACGTCTATCGGCTAGCGTCTTCTGTAGACGTCGGTTGGCAACCGTACTAGTACAAAGGAAGTTTTGCGAGCACCTTAAGCAAGCTGTTACTTACATAGAGCAAGGACACATCAGAGTAGGACTTGATGTTGTTAACATTCCGGCATACCATGTCACAAGGGAACTAGAGGATCACATCACTTGGGCCCAGGGTTCGAAGATTAAAGAAAAGGTTGTAGACTTCACGGGAGCGCGTGACGACTTCGAGCTGTTAGGCAACTAACTCCAAATTAAATCACAACATAGGCCGGTATATATTGCCATTTGGCTTATGTTAGGCCTACGGTACTATTACATTATCGCAGCGTTAAAATCGGTAATCCCCCTATGATATAAAAACACATTTACTGAAAGTCATATCACATGACCCTTATATACAATATTAAAGGTTGGAAGTTAGATATAGCTATAGTTTACTAATCTTAACTTGTCGCTGCCGCGTACCACCGGGGCCAGGTGATGGGGATGGCGCCGTGGGGAAGGGCGATTCTTCAGAAATCCGGCAAAATATCGCTATACTTATACACAATCTATCGTAATATATATTTCATACATATAGTACCGTTGAGCTTCATAGGTTCTACGTCACAGGGTACTTTGGACACTGATTACCTTCGGGACATCGCGACACATCAAAATGGAACAGCCAAAACTCGCAAAAGTTAACAAGGTACTAGGCCGTACTGGCAGTCGTGGTGGTGTAACTCAAGTAAGAGTTGACTTCATGGGTGAAGGTGGCTGGGAGGGACGTGTTCTCATCCGTAACGTCAAGGGACCTGTCAGAGAGGGTGACATCCTTGCTCTTCTCGAAACCGAAAGGGAAGCCAGGAGGCTCAGGTGAATACTAGATTTCAATTTTAGTATTCATTACGAAATGGCTTCAATACGGACGAGTAACAGCTTTTGCGCCATATCGGAATGAAGGCAACTGGAGTTACACTCCTACCATACGCCAAACAAAAGCGATAATGTGTTTACACTTTTGTATATGAAATATGTTTGCGTTTTATCAGAGGTTAAATTCCTAGCTTATATATCGTGGTTCGACACACCCTCACCATGTTGACATCATAGTGGATTTACGCCAGTCACAATTCAGAAAAGGATTGTACTCAATTCTGCATCGGTAAACAGATATTTCTAAATTTTATTGTCTAAAGTTCTCTAAACTGCCAACTGTAGTTGCTATATTTGCCAAATTATTATTGTCCCTGGTGTCGAGTTAATAATTACTAATACCACCGTATAAAATATAAATTTCTGAGCCGTTAATTGTCTATTTGACATATTAAGTTCTTTAAATGAGAGGGTTTAATAGAAGGTTTGTTTTATGAAACAATCCCCAAATTATTATCTCACCATGACTATAGGTATAGCGTCTAACTAATAACATGGTCTGTAGTATGTAACTGCGGCCTCATGCTATAAATAAATGAGAGGAGTTCTTCATCAGTGTCCAGTACTGATCGATACGCGATTTTTCCATCATTAATTATTTCCTGATACAATTGTTGTGTTCGTCTAGAGACGCCATCTTCGAGGATGGACATTGTATGAACTAGGAGATAATGCCAGAGTCCTACTGTACTTTGAAAGGATTCGACCTCTGTTGAAATCACATTTTTATGTTTGCAAAAAATGTAACCTTTTTGCATTCTTATATCTTTTGCACCAATTATTTTGCAATTCCTTACTTTATCCTCCTGGACATGTAAACTGGTATAATTGTTCATTATATTGCACTCACTTTTTACAATGACTGCCGATGAAGGTTCAAATGTGCTGTTTCTTTTAGAAATTGCAAGTAGCAGAACAATGTTAGAACCAGAAGGTGGTCCTACATGAAATAACGATTTTGCAACCGCCACGCAACGTAAAGGGGCATCATTTACTTTCTGCTCCGATGCTTTCCATGTTAAAGAATGGTCAACGTTGTTTGTATTACTACGCTCTCCGCATGGTTTGTGGGAATCCATCTGTTCCGTCATTACATTCTGATTGGTACCACCATATGATTTGACACTTTCTGTAGACTTATTAGTCTTATCTAAGGATGCATCATTTGATGTTACAGGGTCCGAATTACTCTGATGCGTGTGCCTTTCAGAAGATTTATCTAATACGTCATTAATCCCACTAGGTGATGTTGTGCATTCACTGTGCGACTCCGTTGCAACGGTAGAATTAGAAAAGTTGATGCTTTTGGTGATATAGTTGCAATCATTTGGAACATTATGAAATGTGGTTTTTTCATATGGCATGAGTTCTTTTTTCCTTTGGGTTATAAGATCCATGTTGGCATTGGGAGTATTAACCATATTGTCATTCTCACCATCACTATTTCCTGATTGGATAAATTCATCTATATATCTATTTATTTCCAATAGTTGGTTAACATAAGTGTCATCATTTGTAGTTTTTAGATCATTGACTTGATGTTGGTGATACGACATTGCACCACTTTCGTTACTTCTATCCAAAGGTAAATTCATATTTGTTTCGTGAATCCCATTATCTTCATATTTACTTTCTATACCACATTGTACACTTGTTTCACTTAATGGATTTTTTATGTTATATATATTCCCATACGCGCTTTTGCCATTTATATCACTTTGATCCTGAACGGGCAACATAGGAATAATATTTATTGAATTAAGAATTTCTTCACCTTCCATGTAAGCTTCTTTTGTGTTTGTGCTTAAGTCGTCTATGTTGTCGCTTGGATTTAGATATATATCCATATCGAAGGGGAGTACATCTGTTATGTCGAGTTCTTCTAAAGTTGACTTATCTATCAAGTTTTCGGCAAACATTTCAGCTTCTATACTACTAACGTCTGGCTTATCTTTATGCGTATCAATGTCGGCCTTATTCTCTAATTCCGATATTTCCCCAACATTATCCTCATTGGAACCACTAATATTCTGCATAGTTAATTGATTCCTATCAGTCGATATAATATTAGCCTCATTACCATGATCGTATGTTTGTCTGGATATTATGATATGTTCCAACTTGCATTCACGTAAAATCATATCCACATTCAGTGGGCCATACGATGGTTGTTCACTGTTCATCATAATTAAGCGGTGAAGTTTTTCTACGTAGTAAGTAACGCTATTGTCTGTAATATCACCGATGCCATATGCTTCAAATGGTACCTTACCTATTAAAACTTTCGGTACTAATATCCCCAGGATGCTCCCTGGTTTTAATGGACAGTTGCTATATGATGATGGAATATTGTTTTGTGTTGACGCATTGCTAGTGGATGCAAATGAGCTTTCTGATGTGTTCAAATTATATATATTATCAGCCTTTATATAGTTATGTGGCGGGAAGAAACGCCATTGCGCTATATCATCTAACTGTAGAGAAAACAGATCATCTTTTTTAATTAGCCATGCTTCTCTCGCTATTGAATCCAATTGTACATCATACCCAAAAGTCAGCTTACCCAATTTCCTAAACTTTATCTTACCCAATCTGTGATCAAAATGGGTATATGCGCGTATCACCTTTCCTTTAACTAATAATGAAGTCACATAAACAGATATATGTATAACATCGCATGTAAAAGCCCGTCTATGCTTGAATTTTAAAATTGGGTGATTTTTAGCACCCTCTGTAATATCAACATCTAAATTAATTGTACCATCAATAAAGGAACGCAAATTAGATATAGATTCCTTCCGCATTACAGACATACTGACATCATATACTATAGTTTTGTATTTTGGTCCTACACCTTTACGTGCCACAGTTATCCTCATATACTTTTCTTCACCACGAACAAATAGTTCTATACAGGAGAAGAATACTCCTCTGGCACGCAGCACTGAAGTATCTATATTTAATGTATCGTATCTAACTTTTGTGATATGCCCTTTTTCAGATGTTGCCATATAATATTCTCCATTGTTTGAAAATCCTCCCCGGAAAATATCCACTTTGGGGTGTTGTACTTTTGCACGGAAATCTACAATTATCGCGGTGACAGCAATGAAATGTGAAAATGCCACAATGGGCAAGACAAGCCGATGACTGTTCATCGTATGTATTATCTTTATGAGTCAAGGGTGGCAGAAATGTTTGATGGATAATTATCAAGAATAGTATTATGAATAAATATATTATCTGATAATCATACCAATTACAGAATCTATTTCATTTGAATGTAATCAATAAACAGCGTAATAATGAGGTTGGTATTATCTCTAGTCCACGGAGGGCCATATATAACAACGATGGTTCTATATGTAATATCGTAGAATAAATTTTAAAGTATAGAAAGTACTTCCTTTAACAAAATACAGAATTTTCTGTATATTTAATGGACTGGAAGTACTGCCTTTAAAAATTAACGGATGGGTAATCCAATTATGGGTCACAGTATTCTTCTCGATAAATTTTCTACGACGAAAAAATATTTATCAAATTATACTCTGAGTCAAAAAATGATAATGAATTATAGTAACAATATACATATTTCATTCTTTTATAATTGTGCAAAGCGTAGATTTAATAACATTATTCATCACAACATTGTTTAAAGGGTGTCATTAAAACTATGCATAGAGTGAGTCAGATTCTCGCGGGTTGTTATAGATTCCATGTGGACCTATATACAGTAGTTATTCGGTACTAATGGTGTTGTCATATGAACAGTATAGTGAACTGATGTGGTGGTTGGTGGCTACCACCCATTAGCATTGGTACATACATATAAAACGGTACAAACGAATATAGATACATCACGTGCATGGGAATTAGTCATTAGATAAGAGGCAATCGGTAGTATTAAATCACATAGATATGTTGGACCCAATTATTTGGGTCTCATCTGGTCGAAGAAGGCCCATGCATCCGCATCTATACTGTCCAATTTTTTATACGTTGGTGAATTTCCATCCATGACCTCCTGGTATATTGTCTGTGTCACGGTGGGTACACCTGCTCCAATGCATACAGTATGGATGATGACATAATGCCACAAATTGTCGTTGCATCGGAATGATTCCACCTCACTCAGCAGTGCGTTGGGTGGCTCTATAAACAAGGTAGATTCATGACGGCTTGCGTCAATGACTCCTGATATGCGGTAGTTCAACACGTTCTCACGGGATATAGCGAAACCCGTATAGGTGCCCATAGAATTGATATCAGTTTTGGCAATTACAACTTCGGGTGCCATGGTTTGGTTCAGGTCATTGGTATATATAATAACAGTTATTGGTGATTCTTTTGGCGGGTTGAAGGTGAACCATCCGTCACCTTTTTTATTTGTGTTAGGAGGGCTAACATCCTTTATTAGAGGGATTACGTCGGACATTGTCGCATCAGAGGAGGAGCTAGTAGCATATATAACGTCTTCACTGATGCCATTCTCTACATGGCCTGATGTAATTGCAGAGGTTGAAGGATCTTCACTCGTTATAAGTGTTCTACTCAAACACGATTGGCTGCCATATGTCGATGGTGTACTGCTATATATTTCTGCTGTACCTAATGGTCCATCACCCGGATCAACAGCCGACCTTAGATTTACTGGGGTGTCTGATGAGGATTCTAATAGGTCAGCTGCCCCCATTGATCGGTTGTACTCGTAAGATATATTTTCTGGATGACATGACGTACTGGGAAGCACTTGAGGAGATCCTGTATGGCTGCCATCTGATTCATATCCATGTTGGAAAGGGGTCTGAACTCCAAAATGCTCTGCGCTATTTGGGTAAGATATTCTTGTCTGCCTGAACGATCCATTCAATTGTGTACCGCCGTTATTTCCAAATAGAGCTCTTGAGCTAGGCTTACTTCTATCACTGAATGCATAGTCCACAGTATGATCAATAATTGTGGAAGTATTAATCCACGCGTTGTACACAGAACTCGTGCTCAAGCGGCCACGATGTGGAAAATTGTCTGCAACTTTGGGACAACTAGTATCCGAGTCTACCATCTGACTTGCCCTATGAAATCTCCTATCCATTTCTGCATTTATAATGGAATCTATTAACGAATCGATGCGTCTACTGGAGTCGAGGGACTCCATTGATGCGGTCACTTCCTTATTTAACGATGCCCCCTTTTGTATCCATGTTTCACCCGTCGTCCCATGCTCTTGTTGCCCTTCTATGATGTGAATGGTATCGTCGTCTTGTATATATGCTCTCACTGCTTTGAGGCTGACGTCTACCATCGTTTGTGACTCCTCGGGATCACGCGTTGGGAACATAGCCTTGATTACATCCATGCTATACCTGACAGTGTTCGTCTCTCTGTCATATCTCATATACCTTTGCATTGGCGGGGGTTCTGTTGTATTCGTTGGTACAAATACCACAATAGAGTCCGTCGCTAGGTCGGTACCTGGGTTGCCATGTTCGGTTCCCTCAATACTGGCTCGGTTATATTGTTCAGTGGCACCTTGGGCGTAGTTACCATCCGACTGTCCTATGAGAGACACTGATTGCAGGTTTATATTTATGTTCATGTTGTTATGGCACTGTATTCCATATAGTGTATCTGTTCCTAGGACTGTGATTGCTTCACAATTCATATATAGCTTTGCTTTCACTCCCAATATTAGGTTCCTCAACTGGCTGAATTGTAGACTACCCACTTTGAACCTTAGTTTGTCGTAGACTGTAATGTTTCCATTTAATGCTTTGATGTGATATGGGTGTTGGAACCTGTAAGCATGACGTGCTAAGGTCAACGACATATCGTCGTAAACAGTGAGCATCGGATGCTGCGTTTTGCCAGGTTCCATAAACACGTCAAGCATCACAGGGCCACAAATATGGTAAAATAATATGTCGGTATTACTTCTACGGAATACTCCATCAGTCATATTATATACTCTACGATGGTGCGTTGGTTCATTCTGTTCATTTAAATACCCAACGAAAACTCTAAGGAAGATTGTAGTAGCTCGGTGAAATATTTCAACATGTGTATAAATAACTTTCATACCAATCGTAGGAGTAAGATTTAGACATGATTGGTGATAGCAAACCTTCTGTATGAGCTCATTTTTGCCTCGTAGGCACGTGTATATCCCTCCATTAACATATTTGCCACGAAATAGATCGGTCACTTTAAGTGATAAATGTCCCTGTAGATCAATAATTATACCTGTGACGAGTTTGGCTGCTACGAAAAGCGCATAAGCGTATACTTTCAAAGCGTGCATGATGAAACACTATAGAGTGGGTAAAAATTCAGCAAATGGAGATATAGATTTTGCTTACTTCAGCAATATATGTATTCACTCTGACGAGGCAGTAAATATTTATATAATATAGTTGATCCAAAAAATGCGTTACCGAGTGCAACACAACAGAATGAAACAATATGAGTTATTTAAACGAAAACCATCAAGAGATAAAGGACTCAAGGAATTCGACCAAATATATATCGTGAGTATATTGGTCAATTGGTACAGTGGATGTATAAATCTGTTGCAACCATGGAAACGTATATTAAAAATATATTGCTTATATATGGTAGAATGGTATTTATATTTGTGGGATATATATAATTATATAATACAAAAAAATTAATAAATGGCAGAAAAATGCACTACAAAATTATTCAAATAAAAGATGAAATATTCCAACATTTCAATCCGCAAATTTATTATTTATCACAACATTGTTTAAAGGGTGTCATTAAAACTATGCATAGAGTGAGTCAGATTCTCGTGGGTTGTTATAGATTCCATGTGGACCTATATACAGTAGTTATTCGGTACTAATGGTGTTGTCATATGAACAGTATAGTGAACTGATGTGGTGGTTGGTGGCTACCACCCATTAGCATTGGTACATACATATAAAACGGCACAAACGAATATAGATACATCACGTGCATGGGAAATAGTCATTAGATAAGAGGTGGTTAGTACTTTAGGTATACCTGCAAATACTTTCTTGATCACATAAATCTCACGCTATCCATTTGCAAGATGACGTTTTCTGTGTTTTCGTCCATCTTAACATAGACAGTGCTCCCATTGATATATGACTCTCGATACAGCCCTTTAATAGTACAAGGGAGGCCATTATGGATGAGAACCGAATGGGTCATGACGTAGTGCATCAAATCTATTTTGAATCTGAAGGATTCAACAACTGTAAGTATTGCGTCTGGGTGTTCGAAGAATATAATCGGGTTACTCGATCTCCAATCAGCTACACTTGTGATTCTGAAAGAAGTGATATGTTCTGTTTTTACTGAAAAAGTTGTATGTTGACCCATGGGTGTATTCTTGTGTTTAATCATAATTGATTGTGACAACGAATCACCAAGATTTCCTTCTTTAATGGATATCGTTATGCTCAATGGGCAGTTTAAAACCGGGCACAACCTATAAAGATTACTCCCCATCTTCAAAAAATTTAATTTCATTAAATATGATACATCTACATAACATTGTCCTGCGATTGGAGTCGTTGGTAGTGTCACATTATTTGTGTGCCTTGTAGTTTGGGCATTGGTTAGGTTGTCTTGGATAACCTCACAATCACTGTCTTCTACATTTATATCAGATGGTGAATGGTTTGGCGTTTGTATGCTTCTGCTAGTTGATGGCAAAGGTTCCTGTAACGTTGTGGTTTCCTTTCCTTCGCTGCTTAAGTTAATGGCTTTATTTATTTTTGGTGCTGGACCAGATGGACAGACAAACCCTGCTACGGTGTTATCAACTGATCTTTTAAGGGCAGTTTTATTTATCTGAGTTATCATGTTATTATCCACTTTAATGAGTGCGGGCATCTTGGGAAGAATATCCATATCCTTCCCAACATCTTCTATCGTTGCTTCACCATGCTGATCATTAATTGATGCTGACCCTTCAGGTTGTTGAGGAACATCAATACACAAAGACGTTCCTTCTCCAGGGTCTATATTGGATGATCCACCTTCAATTGGTTCTGGATGTGGTGAAGCTGCTGATGTAGTTGCCTCGGGTTTGTCTACATTATCCGAATCGGACGTTTCTGTAGGTTTTTGACCAAATAATTCCACATGTACTTCTTGGATATGAGAATCAGATGGTATATCTTTAGATATTTCATTGTTATCTGTTGCTGTCGTGCTAACATTTTCATTAATCAGATTATTTCCGCAATCTTCATTCGATTTGTTGCTTGAGTAAATCGATGACACGTTATTTGCGCTAACTACAAAATTTGTAGGGGGAGAATATCCATGGATTTGAGCTAGAGTCGCCTTCATTTGTATGCTCTGAGATATACTGTTGGATGATTCTCTAAATTTGCTATGTGCTTGCACGAGTGAAGTTAAATTATACGCGATAGTATTGCTATCATTGATGTAGGTTATAAAATCACGAAGTTTGTAGTCGCTTAATACGTCAACAGGTTGAAAGATGAGGATTTGCTCTGCTGGTTTCATGCCGTCAGTTTCTCTGTTTTCTTGGTTCCCATACAAAATATTATTTATAGAATGATCACTCCGCCTCATCGCAGTTTCATTTTGATCATTTCCTGGTATGCTTATATCTTGTTGGTTTTTCCTCATTAACATAAGTCTGGTTGATGATGGTATGTCTATATAAAAATTGGGCATATTACCACATGCTATAGCTATTTCTGCGTCTGATACTGCAAATGAGAGTTCCTTGCATGTTATGTCGATTCTAATTATATGACCTAAATCTAATTGTCTAATGTTTTTGAAGCTCAGCGATCCTATTCCGAAATAGATCTTATCTACGAGATATGAATTGTTTCTACTTTGCACATTAAAGATTCGTCGTATTTTATAGGTATATTTAACCAATGACGGAGTTTCACACTTATCTAAGTCTATCATAGGGTGTAAGGCAGGGTTCATGTCGATATCTAAATTAATCAGTACAAGTCCTCCAATGTGGTCATTTAAACTCTTCATGCATCTTTTTCTCAATGAAAAGCCATCTAAAAAGTAAATACTCCCGTGGTATGCTGCAGTATCTACCCCTGTTTTCATACCTATTACTACCCTGATAAATGTTTCTTCATGGCGTCTAAATAGTTCTACTCTGGTATAAAATACGTTTTTACTTCTTCTCATAAGTTTTGTTAAGCACGTATTTCCTCTACATAAATGGGTAATAAGCGCATTTTTGCCATGTAGGCAGATATAGTTTCCACCATAGTTGTAGCGTCCGGTCAACACATTAATTTCTTCGGACCACGATGTCGCTATGACATCCACAATCAATGCCCTCACATTAAATGTTGACAACAACGATAGAAAGAACAATACTATTTTTTTTGACTTCATGTTTAAATTTATTTTTAGAAACTGATGCTAGCTAATGCCCTATTAGGAAGAAAATATTTATAGTGTTGGAAAATGAGTCACTATTGAAATTTTATTTAGCTAGAAAAACTTTAGTGATTTGAATGATACATATTTAGCATAATATCGTTTCAACATTTCCTCATTGTTGTTAAAGGCAATAATCCACTTTCTAGTGAACAGGTTGCCAATATTGATTCCAATGCGCGATGTACATTATTTTCGACAAATAACTCCATATACAAGTTAAGACACGAAATTAATTGTAATTCTAGAATTGACCTTCCCACGGCCCTACAGGAATCTTTGTTTATGAATAATTGTTCCATAAAATACTTGAAGTATTACTAAGAGATGTATTATGCTAGTAATTGTATATTGCGTTCATAATTACATGTTAACTATTCTAAGTTTGTCTGATGATGTCCATCACATCCATTAAGCATCTAAGGAAACGGAGCTACTTCTAACTGTACTGTGTGACAGAGGAAACCGATGACCATCACATCTAATTTTGGGTATCCAAACTAAGCTTTATGGTGCATATCTTTTCATTGAACTTGTCAAATACAGCTACCGATTCATTTGGTTATCAGCTAAATATAAGATGGTGCCTAAATATTAACTACAACAAATCAGTACAGATACGTTGTTTAAGCTGAGTGCTGCCGGCATAACAATCCACATTTTGACGTGTATCCAACAACGTTATATGGTCAAATTCGAGCAAGGGACTCAGTATATAACTACTGTTTTTTATAATGATTTTACATTACAATGTACATAGTGTTTACTACATTGGTCACTGTATGTAACAAGTTTCTGCTACGATTTCACATGAAGCGGGGATAAATAGAAAATCTTTGTTTCATACTCCCTCATAAGTTGTATATCCGATTGTGTATATATGTATAACTATACGTTTGCCGATAGCCGCTTTATTTATGCGGCTTCATCTACTAATACCAATTTCTTTGTAGGTTCATTTGGTTCTGGTACCATCTCCATTTGTTTTTCTGCTTCTTTGTTATTTGTCACATCTTCGATGAACTCTCCCTTATTGTAAACGCAGAGGAATTTTTGTCCTCCACGCATCACACGTTCGATAACTCCGTCTAAGCGTCCCATGTTGTACCTTCCTTTTTCGCTAGCCACGGGCCCGTTTCTATATGTGGTAATCCCATGATTGTGTTTGTAACCATGTCTAAACTCTCCTATGTAGCATTCACCGGTCGGCCACATCATACGACCATGCCCGGTAACATCATTATCGAACGTTCCTTCATATACAACTCCATTACTTAATTTTAATTCTCCTTCGCCTTCACGTTTATTATCTTTGAACATTCCCATGTATACTGATCCATCAGAGAAGCGTTCAACTCCAAACCCGTTTCTCAGTCCGTTTGCCCATGTTCCATCAAACATATCACCGTTGGTATACCACATCACGCCTTTTCCATTTTTAAGTCCATTTTTGAAGTATCCTTTGAATTTATCACCGTTAACATAACGTATATCTCCCATTCCACTGTACATATTATCTTCAAAGGATCCCATATATCTGGTTCCATCCATTGCGAAATGTTTGCCCATTCCATGTCGTTTCTTTCCTTTCCACTGGCCACAATAGACTGATCCGTCCTTAAGAACAACGGGCCCTCTTTCAACTAGTCCATTCGTCGAGACTACATCTATTAGAGAATTAAGCTTGGTTGGCTGTCCTCCTAGGAGCGACACCAATATTTTGTCATCCCATTCTCCGCACAGAAGATCCTTGAATCCAGTGGCTATGAAATCATCTTCTGTGAGTGGATGTGCTGAAGCAGTATTTTGTGGAACGGATTCTTCCACTTTCTCGTTATTATTCACGTCATCTGTTGAAGTATATATTTGATGTGTAAGGTCATAGAGCAGAAATGAGATCAATTTGCATGGAATCACGTACGTATTGGCTTTATATATGCACATTAATTTTTGCACATGTATCTTACCATTTTTATTCCTTGTGTTGCTTTTGCGGGCCAACCTATTGGAGTCTCTCGTCACATCAGTTGAGCTGCGGCTTTGGCAGCATCCTATTCGCCCATTGGCGTTCCCCATGTGCACACCGTGTTTACACACCAATTTTGGCTAGCATGTTTGTTTGATGGGGTGCTAGTCTACGGTGACAGCTTCTTGCCCACGTGCACCTGATACGTGTGCGAGCCTCGTAATATCTCAGGTCTGCATTATTACTCATTTAGCCTTACACATTTTAAAATAAATAATATTAATTTATTACATCATAACGGTCAGTTGACTTTCTTGGTCATTTCTGCTTGTTCTTTTTTTGATTACTAGGAACTGTCAAAATGATCCTCTGGGTTTTCTGGTCATTCCTTTTGGCTCTCCTTTGAGCCCGTCCTTTGGCCTTGCTATGGACGAATTGAACTATCGTTCTATTGCCGAGGTTGCTCGTTACGAGTTGAGTACGCTGCCTCGTTCTAGAAAGATGTTCGTTCGTTCAGGAGCATCACTGTTTCAGGTATCACGTCAAGAAGCTAATTCAATAGTTGCCACTTCAACAGCTAAGAATGGAGCACAGTAAATCGTGTTTGATGAGGCAGGCCATTATGGCCGCTGGCTTTATGCTTGGCTACCACTTTGTTTATCAATATTTCTTCGGCAATCCAAAGAAGCGTGGTATGTTGTTATCCTTTTTCTTATATTTTTTGTAGATAACGGTATTCCAGAGGATTGCCCGGGTATTGATAACGCTGAAGCTGGTTTGACGAGTACTTGTCAGGGTTGCCCGAATCAGCAGAAGTGTGCTTCTGGTGAAATGCAGGCTGAGCAAAGCAATTTGTTGAGCAGCGTTTCTAACAATTTGAGTAACGTTGGCACCGTGATACTTGTAATGTCTGGTAAGGGTGGTGTTGGTAAGAGTACGATTGCCACTCAACTTGCTTTCATGTTGAGTGAAAATCACCAAGTTGGTCTGCTTGATATTGATCTTACCGGCCCATCAGTTCCTGGCATGACTAAAACTGAGCACGAGGAGGTATTTGAAAGTGCCAGTGGTTGGACTCCCGTTTATATTTCGGAGCGTCTATCAGTTATATCAATCGGCCACTTGCTTAAGGATTTTAATAAGGCCGTGGTATGGCGTGGTCCGAAGAAGGGTAGTTTGATTAAGCAGTTTTTGACTGGTGTTGACTGGGGTCATTTGGACTATCTTGTTATCGATTGCCCTCCGGGTACTAGTGACGAGCACATTACCATTTGCAATTTGCTTCAATCTAAGAATCCCATTTGTGTTTTGGTTACAACTCCGCAGAAGCGTTGCATTGACGATGTGGTTCGTTCCGCTCACTTTTGTCATATTGCCAACATGCCTATTGTAGCTCTTGTTGAGAATATGACAAAGTCGATATTTGATAGTTCGACTCGCGGTAACGCTCAGGATCTTTGCAAGCAGTTTAAGATTAAGAATGTTTTGAAGTTACACATGCAGCAGGACATTGTTACTGCTGGTGAGGAGGGTCGTCCTCTTTCTAACTTTGACTGTTTGCGTCCTCTTGAGTCGTACATTAAGAACTACTCTAAGACGTTATGACTGTAATTAATATTATTTATTCGGCTATATCTTTACTTGTGCTTGCATAGTTTGCTTTGAAGCTATTTTGGAAGAATACGTTTGGGTGTATTCCTACGCCTTCCGTTGCTCCATTTGGCGTGTTTTGTGCGAAATACTCCACGCACGCTAGTTGGTACTGATGTGTTGCTTTTAGATCCATGATGGGTGTTATTTGGTCATCGCCTAGACCGAAATCTTCCAGCATCTTTCTAACTCCATTATTATCCAGTTCCTTGAATGGGCATCCATGTACCTGTCCTTGTACTGGTGGCGGTAGACTTTTAATGATGGCATTGCAACTCAATGGTGGATAACTCAGTCGCCGACCTTCTTTACCGTATATGTGCCTTATGTTGTATACATGTTCCTTATCGAATGACGTTGCATCGTGCCATATATTGCGGTTAAAATGTATGTTTTCTTCCAGGCTCATTCCACATCCTTTAAGGAATAGCCAAAACTGCCTTCTGGCGTTATGTTTGAGGTGCCTGCTATTGACGTAATGTGTGAATATTCTTCTCATACATGGCGGGAATGTTTGTCTAAATATGCTATTGACATTGGCCAGATTAAGGCTTTCATTTTCTCCCGGTACATAGTTACTTCTTGAGTAATCTGTTGCCAGGTATGATTCTGGCAGAACACGCAAGAATCCTGATATTCGTTCGTCTACGAACGGTTTTGCAGCATCTATGGTACCTGCTTCATCCAAGCTTCTTAATGAATTTTGCACTTGCTGTCGGAATTTCGATGAGCAAAGTATGTGTAATAACGTATTGGGTACATATGCTTGTCCGTTTTTCAGTGCAACTTGTCGATTGCGTACTAATACCATGGCATCTGGGTAGAAGGGTGCCTGTGCCAAATTAACTCTATCTTTTGATACCTACGATGTATAGCTTTTCCACTTTGGAGGCATCATTGCGGAATTGTATAAGCTCTTGTATTTGTTTCATCTGTTCTGCCATTTGATTGGAGTGCGTCATCATGGTCGGTACCACCATCTGCATATTATTTGGGTTTGATGATATCGCCTTACACTATCGTATAAAATGCCTTGATTCTGCAGAAAGTATTCCAATTTCGTTTGGTTTTCCACATCTCTGATTTTAACGTTCTTTAGTTTTTCTAGCCTTATTTCAAACAGTCTAACTTCATTTCGCAGAAACCAATCTCTTTTATCTCGTGCTCTACCAAACCTGTATATAAATGACCATATCTGGTGGAACACAGCGGACCCAAAGCCATAATATAACACGTCAATGGCATGGTATAATACACAAATGATACTCATAACAGGGAGTCACTATATATGTACTTACGCCAGTCGTAGTATAAAATGCGAGATGACATCTGCTTGTGCTATGTGAAGATACTTTTCAACATCCTCTTTATCAAATACTGGGTTTGGTAGCATGAAGCCCAATTCTTCCATTTTTGTTTCTATATCCGATACATGATCCGCTGGGTTGCTGTTATTATGATATTGCGGGTTCTTACCCTTGTTGTCGGATTTCTTCTGTCTAAAGTCTGACTTGGAGTCGATATATTGCAGCACTGCGTTGTATATGTTGTTCTATTTACTGTTACTCACTTGCTAGACGCTTTGCTGCTACTTCTTGGAACGTCCTAAGGTTAATTTGTCCTGTTAATGGTGGCTCGTTATAGAAGCATATGACATGTTTGCTTCCTTTATAGAAGCATTTGCTGTATATTGCGCAATCTGCGGCATCATCTTGCAACAGTATCTGTGACATTTTGCAAGATTATATTTTATCTATGCTAGGAGAATATAGCAGATTGTGCATTTGGTGTCTACACACTAAGATCCCAATTATCATATTACTTCCTTGGGCAAAACAATTGAATAATAGCCATTTATATTTATAATCTGATCTAGATTTGGGTATGATGCATTCCTTTTGATTCTATACGTATAATGTCATTATCTCGACAGCTGCCTACTACGTTATCTAAGAGCAAGGTTACTCCATTAGGGCCATTATATATGCAATTATACATCGAGTTACGGTGTCATATCGTTACATGGGTTCTGTTACTTCTACGAAGGCATTATATATCCTATCAGTTATTTCGTACTACCTAATTGCATTTATGATACACTTGACACTGTTTTCTAGAATATAGTATATCCACGGTCTGTGCTCTTGCGCCCGCAGAATATTGTCCAGTGTATCAGCGTACCTATTAGACTCCACATTGACAGCTCCGGCCACGTGTCGTGTAGGAAGTAGAATGTTGTGAATTCAGAGCACTGCGTGTAGATGTATTTGGCAATGGCATAACTAAGGGTGTTCACGTACACAATCCCTGTGAAAATAGCAGATCATTCAATATCAATGACTGTGATTAGCAAAAGTCATACCTGGTATATAAGGAAGTCTGATAGTCTTGTTACTCCTGATGTTCTTATCAATATTTCTGGTGGTTTATATTCTCCTCCTACCAGGAGGCTATAGAATAGCTTTGCTTCTTCTTCATGTGTTCTGTTGATGTGTTAATACCAGGAATCACTAGAGTTAAGTTGTACTATAACATACCTATCCCCTGGTATATTGGCTATTTTTTCTTTGGCTCTCGCTATTTCATTGCGTCCTCCATATGATACGCATACATTTACCAATATTTGATCTTCAGTTTTTAATTTATCGGATAGTTCTTCAGCTTCCTGAAGTGTCTTCCTCAGATATTCCGGTAGGAATCTCATATCTCCATGGAACTTAATCGCGAATGTTTGCTTGTGCCTAGTATATAATGAGCGGCGGCAATATTAATTTACCCTGGTTGTAATCTTGATTTCGCTGTTTCGGTAGCCAAGTTAATGATGTTGTTAACTTCGGTTTCACTTCTTTGGAAGTTTTGCAGAGAGAATGCATAGACAGTTATGACTTTGATTCCGAGCAGCTGGCACATTTCAATAACCTGTTCATTACTGTTCATTGGTTAAAGTCCTCTTACTTCCATTAGTTTGTTAAGTCCGCATCGGTGTCCTTTATGTACTTCCATTCCCATAAGTCTTGCGAATCTGCGATTTCCATCCATGATGAATGCTACATGTTCCACTGATATGACGCATCTTACGCAGCGCAGTACTATGCGTGCCCACCTGAGTGAGTATTACCGTACTCATTATGACTGTTACACAGTTTGTTATATGCTATGTCTATCCTAATGCTTACCATGGTAACGGCATCGTCTACACTAGCTTCTGTGTACTGGATGTGTCATATCTATGTTAATATGCTGCGATGGTTTCTTGTTAATTAGACTATGGCTTAAATCAGTGTGTATATACAACACACTTGTGCGATATTGCGTTTATCTGCATTACATCAAGCAGCAATCACGCTTTTGTGCATATAATCATGATGCTAATGCCCATTTGTATATTCTAACGTTGTTACATTCCATCCCTGACCCCAGGGCTATTCGGTTTATTTTATCTATTATGTATCATATCCTTCTCTAATTGCTATATAGTCCTTATGTACTTTATTAAGGACAACAATGCCACTAAATTGCCATTGTGCAGTTAATATATATTTTCAATCCTAATGTAGTTATATGGTGTGTACCCTTGTGGATAAGATGTTGTTTAAGGGCCTTGCTAGGTATGCTACTATTTGCAGTGACTCTGAGAGTTCTTCTGAGGAAAGTTCGTTAATAGAAGGCACTGTTTCTGCTGATTCGCGACCGTCTTCTTCCGATGTGTTTCACGATACTGACAACCTTGATGTCTGTGTTGATGCGATACCTTTAGACAGTGTCTACTACAACACGATTATAAAGATTAATCGGAACGACACTAGTAATTTGGATGACTTTGAGCGTGATATTCGCAAGCGGGATCCCACTCTGCATTTTGGTAAGGTTTTATTATTATGTTTACATCCATACAGCGAAAAGCGCTCAGGGTTTATCAGGCATATTGCGTAATGGCTTATCTGAAACTCCTAGACCGCAGCAGTTGATATGGTTAATTGCTCGTTTTGAGGCAATATGTCAGCGTCTTCATGAGTCTGGTAATAGCATCTGCAGTATCGTATCCGGTAACGCTAGCATGACTGTTAAACAGTTATTGCAACTATTTGAGAAGGAGCGTAAGAAGATATTCGGTTCTGTTGACTTCTTTCCCATTGGTGAGCCTTATTTAGGTATTCCTCCATTCAGTCACTTTTTCAAGCGTGAGGAGCTGTTCTACTTTGGCCTTTGTTCTATGCCTTATGACGAAGTATCAATCCACTCTATTGAGGGTACCATTGATGCTGTTCAATCTCTTATATTGGATGATTCCCAGTGTTTACGTTATGATTTGGGTACTCGTTTTGTATTATATTCTCATTTTGAGAATTGTGGTAATGACACCGTTCAATACACAGACTGTAGCGAGGCCTTATTTCATTCTTGGATAAATGAAACTCCTATAAGGATTGTTCGTGCTTTCAATGCTATTTCTCGGTACGTTAACTTGTTTATATAGTTATGGCATTTAGGTACGCTCCTCTTTGGGGTTACCGTTACGACGGTCTTTATCGCATTATCGGTATGTATTCTGACAACAACAAGCAGGGTTACCGTGTTTGGGCATATATATTTAGTGTCTGTAACCCTGAGCTTGAGCCTCCTGTGTTTGTGCCATCAGAGGAGCACTTTGAATTGGGTAGCATTACTGACCAGGAGTTGAAATCATATTTATCAATGCAGTTTGAGTTGCATATGAAGTCTCAGCGTATATTACGTCGTCGTTTACCTGAAGATTTAAGGCGCGTTGATGTATATTTATCTGGCCAGCATTTATTTACTATAGCTGTACCTCACTTATTACGTCACAATTCTAGGACGGTTGGCAGTTCGAGGTTACCTTTGGTCGTCAACTTTGCGATAATCTACCGTTACATAAAGCGTTTATGTGAAAAGACTGGTTTAGCTAAAGATTGGTTATCTGGTCCCGTTGCTGAGTACGAGCGTGGTCGTCGTGAGGTTTCTGATGTTTGGTGGTCCCGTGGTGGATTCTTGCCTATGAAGTTGATGATGCAATATCAGGAGCCTCGTCGTTTACTACGTGTGGATATGGGTGACGGTACATATCACAAGCGTGTTGTATCGCACAGTGTCCGTTACCAAAAATCTTTGGCTATAAATCGTGAGATGGCCAAGACTATTGCACGTCCATTTTTTCCGCAGTCTGATACCGATAGCATATGGACATATCTGGATCTTGCGGAACCCATGCCATCTTCTTGGAACCCCTACGAAGATATTAGTGCGGGTTCGGAGATACATCCAATTCCTGTGATAAACAATGTAGACGATGAGTTACCTCCCATGGTGTTCACTTATATCCGTAGCAATATTTACTTTTCACGTCTTCCGCAGTTAAACTTTGACCCTGTATGTGCTGGTTGTGTGCCTGACGGTGTTAAGAAAGGTGCTTGTCAGCCTGTGGCCATTAACGGTTTTTGCATGGGTCTCATGGACTCCAACGGCCGGGTATACTGCCAGGGTATAAACAAGAGCTACTTATCTACTATTCAATCTCGTGCTGCATGCTCAGATAATTGTCCATGTTCTGACAGTTGTACAAATCGTCTTGCTGAGGGTGTTCAGTTACCTGTGAAGTTATTGAAGACCAGTAACATGGGCTGGGCTCTTCACTGCATGGTGCCTATATCTGCTGGCACTTACATTATGCAGTACATTGGTGAGATCATTTGTCGTCGTGAGATGATGGCTCGTGAGCACCAGTACGACAAGCTTGGTAAGTTTAACTACTGCATGGAGGCGGTTGAGATGGAGACTCTGTATGATGACTGGCAGATGCCCTGCATTGACTCTATGTTGGTTGGCAATATTGCTCGTTTTTTAAATCATTCATGTGACCCTAATGTGGAGGTTATAACTGTATGGCGTGGTGACGATTTCCCGTGCATTGCTGTCTATGCTATTCGTGACATTCCGGCTGGTGAGGCTCTGACCTACTGTTACGGTTCTCAGTACAAGAGTATCCCATGCCTCTGTGGCACTGACAAGTGCAAGGGCGTCATCGGCAACATATAACAACGTAATGTAGTGTTAACATAGCTCACTATAGATGGTCACCACATTTAAATGAGAGTTTTTAGAATTCTTCATGGCGCTGGTCGGCGACATGCTTTTCTACGAAGGATGTGAGATCCTCGAGTGTGCGTTTGCCCTCGTAGGACATGACATCAGTGCCACCTGGTTTGATGAGTAGGACGGTTGGGTAAGCGGTCCATTGGATGAATTCAAGTTCAGATTCGTTGGCGTCACCGTTGAGTAGTGCTACGCTGACGCGTCCGTCAGATCCCATGGTTTCACCGAATGATGTAAATACTGGCATGAACTTCTTGCAATGTTCACAGAATGGTGAGTGGATCATGAGCAATATTGGTTTAGATGCGTTTTGTACGTAGCTGGTGAGTGTTTTACCAACAAGTGTGACTACGGGGCCGTCGTTGCTAGTGGGTTCGGCTTCACTCTTAATGCTGCGTGGTACTTTACCAGCCTCTACATCGGAGTAGAAGCGTATCACTGCCTCAACGTCGTCGTAGGGGTAGACCTCTGGGAGAAGGATGTACCTGCCGGCATTGGTCTGGTGTGCTACGGCGGGGAAGGATTCTATGGCAAATGCCTCTTTGGCAGCAGTGAATTTCTCGACATCGAGCCACGCGAATAGTACGCTAGCGCGCAATTTACGTGCGACGGAGATGAAGGTACTACGGTATTTATCGTAGTCAGCCTGGGTGGCGCAGAACCACGATATGGCCTTGCCAGAGTTGAAGTAACGCACATAGTTGGCGTGACCAATCTCAGCAAAGAGGGGCAGGCTCTCCTGTCTTACGAATTCAACCAACTCTTCAACTGTTGAGCCGGTGAACTCGAAACGGTCGTTGCCTCTGTGCATCACGTAGATTTCCTTCTTACCCTGGTGTACAAAATAGAAGGTAGCATCACTACGGTGGATATCAGCCAAATTTTCATACTCCTGCATAAGCTCCTCGCTGCTATCGTGGCCGGAGGCGACGAAGATGATATCTGCTTCATGAATGATATCGTCAGCGCTTACCACCCTGACTACAGCTGGCAGTAGGATATCCTTGCACCATGATACGATTCCGTCGGCTTGGCGTGTACCATCGTATTCACGAGGGTTACCTTTACGGAAGAACTTGATGGTTGGGTATCCTTCAATACCGAACTCTTGTGCAACAGTGGGAGCGCCGTCACAGTTCAATTCGGCCAAAATGATTTCGCTACCTTCTTCCGATAGTTGTTTGGCGGCCTTCTCATATTCCGGTGCCAATGACTGGCAGTGCATACACCTGTGCAACTGTGTTGATGCGAGAGCCACGCTTACCATGGAGCATAGAACTTAACCAAGACAGCATCATTATCAGAAATGAACTTGTGGATGGTATGTTCGGTCAATTCAACGACTGCCGAGGGCCCATTTTCACTTGTAGCGCTGGCGAAGCCCAGGCTAATCAATGAGCACACTAGCGCCAAAGCGCTGCGGAAATCCATTATATATTGATGATGAGTGTGTCTTTAGGTTATGTTTAGTATTCCTTCGACACAAGGCTTGCTTATGTTCGAATATGTACAAATATGACTGAATTACAGCCCTTATCGGGGACGTTGAAGTACACACTATGGGGATGAAACGTGAACCCAGTGGTTAAAGCAGCTCGATGAAGCGTGAAATATCCTCGCGGACAGTTGATTCTATATGAGGTGTGTCTACTTTTGGCGGGTGCGACATTTTGCGCCGGTGTCTTGCGCGTCTTCTGCGACAACATCGCTATACTCGGCACATTAACCTCTTAAAACCATTGATCCAAGCAATTAAGACCCTTATCTAGCACGTCACTTGTAGATTCCATTGTAATATAACTATATATCCACTTTGTACGCCCAATGGCTACCATTGACTCTACACACTTACACTTCTGGCATTACTTCCTACGTTTCCCGTCTTAGTTGACATTTACTGTCGCTCACGGGTCAGATAGTGTCTAATGGAAGGCAATAGTGGTTGTTTAGTGGAGGATTACGACGGCCTTGAGCACGTAGTTACAATATCTGATGACGGTTGTGGTTATGAGATTCGTTGCCATAAAGAGAGTGAATTGATATTGGAATCACCTGATGAAGGGGTTCAGCGTCGTTGTCCAAAGTTATACATATCTATTGATCCGCACGTATCTCTTATTCTCAACTTATTGGAGCCCAGTTGGGTTCGTCATCTTATAGATCTTGGTAACACCCGTTGGATTAGTAGCAAGACTTCCACTGGTCGTTTATCATCTCATCCAGTAGGTATTTGTTTATAACTGTTATTACGTACAGGATTCCTACACTACTCAGGTTAGCGCCACTCGTCGTAGTCAGAGCGCTGTGTTCCAGCATGGCGAGACTGAGATTATCGCTCGTATAGAGCACCGCGTATCGCTTATAGCTGGTGTTAGTGTAGATCACTTGGAGCGTCTGGTTATGGTCAAGTACTCACCCGGCGACTACTTCAAGGAGCATCATGACGGTGCATTCCGCACTCATACGGTACTGCTGTACCTGAATGGTGAGTAATATCTATTATCTGACAATTTAAAATATCTGTGAATATGTTTATTCAGATGTTGATGGCGGGGAGACAGTGTTCCCCGAGTTAAAAATCGCAGTGCGTCCTGTTGGTAACAGCGCTCTCTATTGGAAGAACACTACGGAAGATGGCGTTGCAGACTTTCGTATGGTTCACGCTGGCGTGTGCCCCAAGTCGGGGACTAAGTATGCTGTCAACTGCTTCTTCAACGTGGAGCCTGTACGGACTCAGTAGATGACTGGTTTGATAGGTTCTGCTTCAAGTCCTTCAAGGGTCTTGTCGACTTCCATATCAACTTCTCCCACCAGTGCTCTGTAATTTATAATATAACAGTGTCCACAACTTGTATATACACTTTATATAGTGGTATCTACTACAGAAGGCAGTATTTATGCAACTTACATATTATCTCCTCTGATGAGGTATATCCCTAGCGGCAGGTCCTCGAATGGTACTCCTTTCCGGAATACTCGCTCAACACAGTTGTAGAGTACTAGGTTGGTAACTTGATCGAATCCCTTCAGGTCGCCGATGAACACTCTGCCGTCGACTGTAACCACGCACACCTGGCCTAGGGAATATGATTATTGGTTGATCTAGGGCTTACATTCAATGAACTGCTCAAGTGACGGGGCCATTGTAGTTGCAGGCGTTCACATTTCAGGGATATCGATTGGCGGCGTTACTCTGGTATCTCGTACACACCCGCCCCGTCATCCACTATTTTTGCTTATAGTGCACATCTATATAGATTCTATATACCTACTACGTTATCTAAAGGATATAATGATTTACAACGTGTGTCAGTCCACTTTTGGACATTTCAACGGCAGCTTCTTCTCGTTGTGGGCAGTACAATGATTTTTGCTCTGCCAGGGGTCAAGAAAAAGTCTTACGGATTCAATCACACGTATGTGATATGTTAAACATATGCCAACAAAGCAATCTTTACTTGTTTTCATTATCGTTTTTAAATCCCAGATCTTGGAGTCTACCATCGACTATTGCGCGCTGGGTACGTCTGTCTATTATATGTTCATAGCCTTCTACTGGTTCTCGGAGTGCTTCCAGTAGTCCTTCGTGGTAGCTTTTGTCGAGTAGCAGAATTTTATCAACAAGATCGTTGACGATGCGTTCTTCAACTTCTACATCAAATTCGTTGAATGTGTTCCTTATGTAGTCTAGTCGCCATCTGCGTGCTTCTTGGAAGCCTCCTACGATTCCGAATAGGTTTTCGTGGAAGCACTTTTGCATACGGCATCCGTTGATTGACAGATCCACTACCCATCTTCTACGGCTGGTTTCAAATCGTATGCATCCCGTATGGCGTGACCCTCGTTTTACTCTTTCATTACAATTTCCTTTTCTTCCATCGATTACAAGTTGGCATGATCTTTGGTATTCATTATGCATGACCATGCGTGGGTCCCATTGCCATGTCCAGGAAAACAACTGCTTGTAATCTGCAGCAAAAATTAACTCATCTGGCACACTTAAAGGGTGTGCTTTGAATGTAGATACTACTTTTTGTAGCTGCGATAGTCTTTCAGTGAGTTCTGTACTCTTGGATCCTGTTATTTCCACAAGCCATTGTCGTAGAACGTGGGATATATCATTTTGAAGTTGGTCTGCGACGGTATGAACTCCTATAATGCAAAATGCAGGCTGATGCGATTCTATGCATCTTATTAGCAGAAACTGGAAGCAGCAGCTGCGATGAGAAAATCGGCGCAGCATGAACAACAGGGCTACAGATGGGAAAACGTGCAACTCACAAGGGTTTGTACATTCAATTACTTCTGGAATCCACTATTTCAATAAGTGCACACCCTTTTGTGGAATCTTCTATTGATGAAAAAATGCGGATACTTATTTTCACCACTGGTAGTGGAAACTCCAGGTTACTGATCGAATCGGTTGATAAGGCTCATTGGGTGACCGGAACTCAGGTTCCATATGCTTTGGTACGGATCTAATGTGGATAGTAGTTGGAAATTGCTTTATTGGGCGAATTCACAAAACTGCTTACCTGATGGAATGAGGCCGGTGCCTATCATGGTAGCCACTACTAGCATCCTTTGATTGTTAGGCATGAGTAACATATTGGCTTCAAATTCTTCTCCTATTACTTCTCTGGATGTATACTTGGGAAACATGTAAGGTAGCACTGGGCTATCTTTGGATCGTTTGACCCAGAAGCAGTATGGTCTAATGGCCACTATTGCGCAACGATAGGGCTCAGTCTCGCTATCATCTTGAACCAGCACTGGTAGCACCCGCATATGTAGGCATTTCTGGTATGTCATTAAATCTAATCCTTGTGTACTACCTGTTTAGTCAGGAGGTTATCGCAAATTAGGTGGGCGCACCGCGGCTCGTCGGATGTACTTTCTTGTATTGATATTCCGCAAAATCCAATACTGGACTCCTCTCCGAATAGTGTATTGTATGCACGGATGTAACGCAAAGTTTGTTCGCAGTCCCTGGAAAATGCTTTGGACTATCTAGAGCAAGCTCACCAGTTATCTGGGATTCCAACCAAGCTTATGCCCAGCACAAGCTGGAAGTCGTAAGGCTCGTTATAGAAGCTGTACATCCCTTGCATTGTCATTGTGCACGTATCTCGGTTTAATTCAGTGCTGTATCCCAAGACATCGTGCTGGAAGACAGCTTGACACGCACTGGACGCAGTGTTGCGCCACAGCACGCTTTCAATGCAGCTATATTCCACTGCGTAAAAGTACTCTTGAGTTATGTGCTGTGGATCCACTAGGTATTTGAACGTTGAATACCGGTGTCAAGTGTATTCTTGTGGATCACAGTTACATTTACACTTGCTTTGGGTGATTGGCAGTTACACATCACTTTGGAAATGGCCACAGAAGACTTCAATGTAGTTTGTTTAATGTTTGAGCTTGAAAAAATGTATATAGTAACTCTGTCAGAGTATGTGCTGTGGCACTGACTCAACGCTTGTAGTCAGTATAAATTCCTATAGACATGTTATTTTAGCAAATATTTAAGGGTGTATCATTACCTTTAGGCTATGGCCGATGTAGCGTTTTGTTTTTTACAATGCGCTCGGCGCTCTCCGCGGGACATGTTGGCGTTACAGATTCTCTGGGATTCCTACTGCTACTTTTGACACTAGTATTATATCTGTCTGTAGTGTGCAGCTGGAAACTTCGGCCGCCTGGGTTGAGATCTGAGGAAATACGTCACCGTAGATTATTCTCCGCTGAAGCTGTGATTCCCACTACTCAGACAAGACGCCATCGTAGAAATGATGAAGTCGTGGATCGTGAAGCCCGATGGCAGAGTTTTTGGGAGTCTAATGATATTTTCAATGCTGACTTTTGTCGTGGTAACCTAGAATCCACTGGGTTTGGGATGCCCGAATGTCCCAAGTTCTATGGATTATGTATGATTCCTTATCCATCTGGTGAGGGATTACATGTAGGTCACTTACTGGGCTACACAGCGCTGGATGTTGTATGTCGGTACAAGCGTATGCAGGGATACCAAGTTTTATGTCCCATAGGATGGGACTCCTTCGGTTTACCTGCTGAGCGTTATGCTGAGAGTGTGGGTCGTGACGTTAAGCAGGTTACTTTGGAGAATATTGCTAGATTCAAGCACCAGCTTAAGCGCATGGGTTTTGCATTTGACTGGTCACGTGAGCTGGCTACCAGTGATCCGGGTTACTACAAGTGGACCCAATGGATGTTCCAGGAGTTTTATCGCAGCGGTATAGCTTACCGTGCCAACCAACTTGTCAACTGGTGCCCTGATTTAGGTACAGTTCTTGCTAACGAGGAGGTGCGCAACGGCCTTTCGGCCAGGGGCGGGTTCCCGGTATATCGCAAAAACGCTCAACAGTGGCTTCTCAGGATATCGCAATACGCGCAGCGTCTTTTAGACGGTCTGGATGCCCTAGACTGGCCCCAGTCCATAATAGACGCCCAGAAGAAGTGGATTGGCATAGAGAAAGGCTATAAGGTAGCACTCAGGGTAGCAGGTAAACCTGGCACCATGGACCCACTTTATCTGTTTGTTACTGATCTAGATCTCCTGACACAGGCTACCCACGTGGAGATACCCGCGGAGACTGACGACATTATGCAGTATGTGTTACCAGAGAACGTGTCGCGTGTTGATGAACTCCTGAGGGAGACTTCCACGATGTCGAACCTAGAGCGCTACGACAGGAAACTTTGTGTGGAGACAGGTACCTATATACTAGTCCCTGGCACTGGAACTCGTTTACCGTTGTGCATCACCAACACGCCTATGTTATTTTCACATCCCATCAACTGCCGGATAGCCCTTGGCCAGACTGTGGATGGGTCCACGGGTAATGACAACCTGAAAGTCACTCCTAGAAATCCACCTAATGACCCGGACGCCTGTGTTACGGCCAATATACCTGATGAAGATCCCAGCATCGAGCCCTTTATCAACGTAAAGATGAAGGACTGGGTATTCAGCAGGTCGCGTTATTGGGGTGAGCCAATACCGCTTGTAGAACGTGATGGATCCTTCGAGTGTATACCGGACCTACCACTGGAAACAAGTAGTCATCATAAAGAGACGATGCCTCAGTGGGCAGGCTCTTCATGGCATTACTTGCGATTTTGCGACGCCAGGAACCAAGAGGCACCATTCGATAGACGCAAGGCTGAACGATGGATGCCAGTGGATTTATACATTGGCGGCACTGAGCACGCGGTATCACATTTGCTGTATGCAAGATTCTGGAACAAGTTACTATTTGACCTAGGGCTATCGCCTGTGGAGGAACCCTTTAGGAAGATTGTGCTGCACGGCATCATACGGAGTCCTTCGTTTAGCATTGGCAGCACGCCTGTGGATGCGGACAAGGTGACCAAGCACAAGGGGCGCTATGTACTGAAACACGACCTCGATACTGAGGTCAGTGTAAAACTCGAGAAAATGTCGAAATCCAGGAACAATATAGTATCACCTGATGACATAATAGCTAAATTCGGTGCTGACGCCCTGCGTATGCATTTACTTTTCCTAGGGCCTATTCACAAGGACAAGGTCTGGTCTGATAGTGGCCTTATAGGCGTTGCCCGCTTATTAGATCGCATTACTGCGTTCTTTAGAACAGCGCGCGTTGTGGATGCAGCGCCAAAGAGCGACGTGGTAATAGATCAGTATGTGGCCCGGATAACACGGGCCATAGAAGAATACAGTTTCAATGTGGCCATTGCGGATTTCTTCAAGCTATTCGATTACATATATGACATTTCCAATGGACGTGCTATTGACCGTGGAGTTGGGGGCACGTACATCAAGCTTTTAGCGCCTTTCGCGCCACATATTGCTGAGGACCTTTGGCATATTCTATATCCCGACAGAACGGGGTCAGTGGCGTATGAGCCTTTTCCCAAGGCATAGCTAAATCACATATAATCACCACTAAATTGTTACTATTATATAACAGTTCCCTATGAGACATGTTCGGGGGATCGCTACCCTACTTCAGTTCAGACAGTTCCTGTATGCATATGTACGCTAGAAGTGAGACATACTTCCTGTAGACGTTCTATATACGCGCTTTCGTCGTAGGGAGACTTGGACAGCAACTCAATCTGCTTCTTTATAGCGGCCTTTATTAGACGAATCAGCTCTTCCCGTGGTTTTTGTATTAGATTGTTATAGCACGGCTTGCCCTCGATGGGCCTTAGATCGTGGGCAATACCTTTAAAATCACGGAACACGCCTGTAATATGCATTAGCTACCAGTGGAGTTATGAACACCACATCCACCCTGGCTGTAACTCACCTGGGAATGCCGAGAGCTGGTAGCACTTGGTATAACCGTTGCTATCCACATTTTCGTGGTCTTCGAATTCAGGTACGGGGTAACACTTTAGCATGTGTTTTTCAAGCTGCTCTCGGTAATTGTAATTTGCCGGTGGCCAATCCGGTAGTACGTACCACCATCTATGAAATATTACTATACCATTAAGGAACTACCTTGATAGCAATTTACCAACGAGTACGTCCATTTCAGTCCTTACTTTGCTATACTGGCCAATTTGTATTTCATTGTCTTCGCGACAATAATCATCTCTTTGCGATTGAGTTAGATCTTGGGAAGTTTCATCAATTTCGCTATCGGCGGCCGTGTTCCGTGTCAGAACTTCTGATAATTCTGGATAACTCATAGTTATGGACATACCTTCGTAATCGTCAGATTCGGAATCCGAACTGACGACATGATTATTGTAACGGGACATTGTTCCTGACTATAGTCCAGATATTAACCAAAACGATCGCATGAATATATCCTTGATACACATGTGTAACCTGTTTGGTGAAATCAGATAGGATTCCAAACCAGAAGAGCTATTAAAACTTTATACATCTATCTACACTATATAATGTATATCTATTTAGCACTTGAATGCTTGTAAATTATTTTAAAGGTAGTCAATGATTCATGAGTTCCCCATGATCAGTATATAGTCCACGTTGGTATATATAACCTGTATAAACATGACTGCTAGAGAATCTATCTGGTTGTAATATTGTTTAATGTGCTCCAGTATGTAGTAGTAGTACTAGTTACAACATAGACACCATAGTGTTGCATATCGGTGTGTATAATACTCAGGCGTTTTCTCGTGACAGGCTGTATATACCACTCTTTCCATCGCGTAGAGATAAATCTGGATAGCTATTAATCCACGATGCCTGAAGTCCTTGATATAACATTTCGGCTTATTACTGGCCAGGACATCAAACTTCAGGTTCGCGATGATGGGAAGATATCCGAGGTTAAAGGGTTAATAGCAGGTCATTGTGACATATCGCCACGGGACATGAAGTTGATTTTCAAGGGTCAGCTTCTGGTTGACGACCGTACAATAGGTTCATATGATGTTGCCAATGGGTCAACAATTCACATAATAGGCAATTCTCCAGGTCCATCTAATAATACCCAAACTAATCAAGCTAACACTTCTATGCCATCGATGTTATTTGGTACGGCTATGAATGCCTTCATGAGGGAGTTCATGGGTACTCCTGAAGGGCCTGCATCAGGTTCAAATGGCCCATTTACTGGTGTATTTCCTGAGGGCACGTTTGGCAATGCACCCGGTCAGGCTACTGGTGGCTCCACTTTTGGTGATTTCATCAATGCTTCGGGTGGCCCTGAAGTGCTACTAAGGCAGGGACTCCAGTTTGCCCAGCAAATGACGGCTGGCAACCCAGATTTAGGTCAGGCGGCCTCTAGGTTATTCTCAGGTATGATGGGCGGCATGATGAATCCAGGTCACGCGCAAAATACGGGCCCTAACAACTCATCAGCTACGTCCTCTGAACCTACGCGCGATTCCACTCGGACCAAAGCACCATCCAAGATGAACCAGCAGGACATAGAGACTATAGTACTTGCCAAAGACTGCCTGGATGTATGCTGCGATGCCATATCTGGTCTTGATAGCGACGAGGGCATAGGCGGTTCACAGGCAAGCAAAGAGCTCCGCTCTCAGTGTGAGGATGGCATTAAACTATTGTGTAGGAACAATGACATATACCTGGACGACCCAAAGTCATTTAAGGAGCTGTTGCCGTGGAACCTGCTGCATACACTGGAAATGGACCTCGGGGTTAAGGAGTACCACAATGTGAACCAGCAGGACATGACCGACTTCATGCAGCGGTACCGAGATGCACAAACCAGGGTCCACGACCTCCTGCGTGAATTGGAAACCATTTCCGAACCATCGGAGCCAGTAGACATGGACAAGGTATCCAGGATAACGTCTATATGCGCGTTGCAGACGGCCATCCACGGCCAGATGGCACTGATCACTACTATACTTGGGAACAAAATTAGTCACGCCAAGGATAGCTCCTTGGATACTTCATCTAGACCCGGCTTCACTAAGGCCAAGCCTCACGAGAGGGCTTCTGGGCCCACTGTATCATCCAATGTGCGCCAGGGACTCAACACAGCTTCGATATTGCCTAGCACCACGCAATCAAGTTCGTTGCTGGCCAGTTTGGGTATAGTGAACCCACCTCAAGCACCGACGATATCGATTCCCGCGTACTCCAGCGACGATATACTCGTGGATTCCACGTGGTTGCGCAAGCAACTGACTCAGTACCGCAACAGCACTGGATTCAAATCGCGCATGAACGATTTGGTTCGCGATACCAAGAAACTGAGCAACATCTATTGCACTGGTATCTTGCCAAAATAAAGCCTTAAGGAATTAGTGTGGTATTCATTGCTCCCAACTAAGCTCTAGATAACATATGTGTTCCATCACTCTAGACGTGCTATTAACCTTGATGTCACTATTTGGGTTACACATAATCTCCACTACGGTAGACATGTACACATTGCTGTGACTAGCCATAAAATGTTACAATCTCACTTTTAAACTGGACCATATATATTCACAATGTCGGTTAGGGATATTTTCACCTTCGGGAGGGTATGGCTCTATAGTTTGTTACAGCACATTTGCAGGTATGCACATCGCTCGCAGCACTGAATGGCGCCTTTATATATGTTCAATATCGCAAACTGGTTGTATGTCGTCCTGAATATAAACAGGAAGGCTTGCCGGAAGGTTAGCTGCGTGGTATAGTAACTAACTTCCTCAGAGAAGCACAGGATCGCAATATTTGACAACATCGCACCTACATACGACCTTACATATGGCAATACTCACAGGGTGGGTCTTTCTATCCAGGATTCCATATTCTCCAGAAACTTGGCATAACAGCTGCCAAGGCCAATATACTGAAACGGGCAAAAGGGCACGTTTTGGATTTAGCGGCAGGTACTTTAGAGAACTACAAATTATATAGTAACATAACAAGTCTCACTGCACTGGACAAGAGCGTGATGATGTGTCTTGAAATGAAACGTAAAATAGGTATGTCATTTATAGTACTACAGAATGTGACTATCTCACAGAATCTGAGAAACCGGACTTCCCGGTGACCATTGTATGTGCTGACGCATCAGCGATACCATTTGAGAACGAGAGCTTCAGCACAGTGGTTACCACCCATGGTCTGTGTTCAGTGGAGCACCCGGGGAAGTGCCTGGATGAGGTAGCCAGGGTACTGAAACCCAGTGGGCGGTACATTGGCATTGAGAGGGGAAGGGTATATTACAGGCCACTAAGGGCCCTGCTGTAAGTTTTTTGGAAAACGATTTAGTGAAATAGCAGGAACTGGCTCAAGCTATATCCTAACCCGGGAATGCCATGGAAATATGGTTACTTCGAGGATCGCGACCCTATGTAAGTTTGGGGGTCTTCAAGATATACGTTCGCAGTGGACTCGTCCAAAACTGCAAGGGTCTTACCATGCTCGATTCGGCAGTGTTTGGGTATGGGATGAACTACTCCATCCTGGCGCGGCGGTTCGACAGTGACAAGAAATCTGAATTTTCCAACGAGCCCAGGATACGCCCGGAGGCTCGCGTAATATACAGCTACGTGCCACGGGAAAGCTGATTGAACATAACTTGCCCTAGGGGTTCATTATTTATACACTAATGCTTACTACATTAAAGATGGGATGCAATTGCCCCGTTTTAAAAAATCTAGCTGTACATCCCAGCTTAGTGATGTGTCTGCTGGTACTTTTCAATTAGTCCTGAAAATGCCGCAAAACCGATACAGCCACCGGCACTGGCCAGGGGACCACCTGGGATACATGATGCCGGGTTACATACACCTACCCTTTAGGGCCAAGAGAGCGCCGGAGGTACATCCCGCGTAAAGTGCGTTTCGAATGTCAGACTGGGCCCTGCGCTTCTGGAAAATACACTCGAACAGTGAATACACGAAGCCCAACTTCGCAAATCCGCGGGCAGACGTCTTTACTGACGGCCATAACAACTGTAGCTGGTTGCACATCTGTTTGCGGAATCCGATTTTTTCAGTTGGTACGGCATGTGCGATGTCGTTTGCCTGGATGGTAAAGAAGAAAGTACCGAAAAGGGCGCCTAAACAGTTATACTAGATAGCTAGGTAGAGTACCTATGAAGGCGCTGCTGACGCCAATGACGGAAGCGCGGACGATACAATTTTCCGATACTCGCTGCTGCAACAGCAGCGCATCGCGTACTGCGCGCTCCTCGGTAGACAGCGGTCCTCCAGATGGCCGGTAGTTAACATAGCTGTCAGACAGGAACACTCGTGAATAATCGTCCGCCATCGAACGACGGTTTCCAGTGATCACCACGACATGTCACCGTTGGCCGTGGCGGGAGTGTGTGGTTCCGGGAACCCACACAGGTCTGGGCTCCTCGCACATCTATTATTACACCCCGTGGAATCGATGTGTACGGGGTTTACTTATTAGGAACGTATGCGAGTCGCAGGTGCCAACAGTACACCTGTGTACTCAAGCTGCACATTTCGCGCGGCTGTAATATATCGCATAGAGACATTTTACGACACGTAGCTATTTAGTAACTCAATAGTACCCAGGAAACCACTGTATACATATTGGCGTGGTCCTAGTTCCATTGTGGCCAAGAAGTGTTATACAGTCAATTTGCCTACTGGATAAACAAGGATAGGAATAAGGCCCTAGGGGCGTTCTAATCTGTATTTAACACCCAGATCTACTTTGGGGTCACGTATACCTTGGTATATAACCGGGAAACCACCTGTGTTGCGGTGGTACTTTGTGGATCGCAAAACTCACAAGTGGACGCAACACCTAAATTTCTCTAGCCCGCGAAACCCCAATGGATAGAGCCGCTGCTAACATTGGGACTAAGCACGTGGACAGATTTATGACATAGGGAGACGAGTAACTAATAACAGCGGCACACACGTCAACCTAAAGATGAAAGCGCTTTTAGCGGTACTGCTTGGAGTGATATGGGCGTCTTTACCGCCGTTTACGGTCTCCATAGGCCCTATGGACGGTGTTAAAACTGATGCCATTACGCGCATTGTGGTCCCTGCCCATGCTGAGGGTATTATGGGTGTTAATGTATCACCACTGAAGCACACTGCCCGATTTGTCGGTATTCACGATGACGACAAGTTCAGCATTGAGCACTTGCTATCGGATGCCGAGCTAGTTCACAGCAAGCTGGCGCCTTTAATGCGATCGTTGTACTTTCGCATTCTTAAGGTTAACCTTGATACTCCATGTCCCTTGAGGGAGAGGAACGACATTTGCTCCAATGGCATGGACGACGACGGCCTCTTGGATAATGCCAAAAATGGCGACTTTGAGTGTATACCAAAGTGCTACGTTGGCCGATGCCAGCCTCAGGAAGTCAGCCCGGAACCCACTCTCGATGGTCTTGAGCACTTTGTGCTCAGGTACGTGGATGATGACAAGTTAGCTGAGATGGACCCCAAAGATTTGTACGTCGACAATCCTTGGTACAAGGATTTCCTCGGGATCTACTCGCATAACAGGGACAAGGCGGTATACGTCGACCTGATGCACAACCCACCTTCGTATACAGGCTATCGGGGTGGAGAGGACTGGAATTCAATATACGACTTGCAATCCGACTGTGGAGACGAGGTGCCTTGCGACCAAACTGAGCATTTATTTAGGCTCATTTCAGGGATGCAATCATCGGTAGCTGCATGGTCGGCGTGGAACTACAAGTGCGTGAACTCCGTGGCGGCGTACCAGCTGAAAAGCGAGTTGCCAAAGTACGAAAGCAACCCGCAATTTTATTTTAAGATGCTTGGTAACCACCCAGAAAGAATTGAGAACATGTACTACACGTTCCAGGCTATGCTCAAGACTGTATGCAGGCTATCTCCATTTCTGAAAGGTTTTGCCAAGAATTTAGGGCAGCATCCCGAATGGGCACACTTGCAGAGAAGTATATTTGATTTTCTGTCAGTGGACTACGAGTTCTGCCGTGATGTGGAGCCAGCCTATGAGCAACGGTCATCGGAGCACTGCGACGCCACGGATGGCTGCACTGCTTCTCCGCAGCTGCGCCATCCGGCGTTGCTCAAAAAATTCAATAGTATCGCAGATATCGTAGACTGTGTTGGATGTGAGAAGTGCAGGTTACATGGGAAGTTGAAACTGACTGCCCTTCAAATTGCAGTTCGTGCATTCGGTCAGACGGAACGCTTAGTGCTGGAGCGCAATGAAATCGCAGCCTTGCTCCATGCACTGGATTACTTTGCTGAATCCATTATATTTGTGCAGCGGTTTGAAGAGCTGAAGAAGCGTCAGCTCATCCTCTACCCGCTGCGCATCATGCTGGCAATATTCGTTATCCTCGTAGTTGCGTACAGGCATGTGATTGCCCAGGCCCTTTGTTTACGCTGGCCTGATGACGATCAGGACAGCACTGAAGAATGAGACGATACACGACCGCATGATATATTTCACATTAGCTGTTAATGTAATAGAACCAGGTTATATATGACCGATACTAAGTGATAACTATTGTCACATACTTGGTACTCCCATATGGACATAGTTTCCCAATACTAAGTGATAACTATTGCCATATGGACATAGCCCAGGAATATTCACTCTATATCGCTATACAATAGTCTATATCATTACGTAGTACTATCTTTAAGGCACACAGTGTATATATCTCCACTGGTGTTGGCCACCAGCATGCGATGCGAGCCGTTGAAATAGTTTACCGCTAATATTGACGGGTAGCTCATGTCATGGAATGCAGTCTGTGCCAGTACTGACCTCGTATTGATATCGTAGAACTGTAGAGTTGATACACCATCTTGGGTACCACTCAACCCTATGCAGTCATTAGGGTCACAAAGGCCACCCAGCACGTCAAAGTTCGGTATCGACAGCTCTCGCTTGAAGCCGCTGCACGAACTTAACGAGTTGAGCATGCGCACATCCCAGAATATAACTGGATGGTCCCCGGAGGACACCATTTGGATGTACCTATTGCTGATAGAGCATGAGATGACTTGGCAACTACGTGATTGATGTCCTATTTCATGATTCCAAACAGGGCTATGTGGTGATCTGGGATCCCATAGCGTTAGGCTGCCGCCAACGGTGGCGGTGAGCAGCAACCCGCTGGATGAGAACACGGATGCCAAGGGGCCGTTGTGGTCGTCGAATATACCTATCATCCTAATATCGGAGTTTGTCACTTGGAACTGCTTAACGGTTTCGTCGAAACCGCCGCTGGTTATTACATCGTCGCTGAATGCGACGCAGCTGATACCATCCTCGTGCAGCTGCTGTCGGTAGAAGAATGTACCCTGGTCCTCTGAGTGGAAGTACAGCGCATCACCTCGTGCGGCCATATTGGCGTCGTAACCGCGGCTAGCTGATATTACGGAATCCACGTTGCACAGTGTCATGTAGCCGCTACCGGAGCATATGCACAGATTTTGCTTGACCCAAGTGCTGCACGTAAGTGGGCTACGGTCTATAGATGCCGATATCGTGGGTACACTCTGGTCAATACTATGGAACATGACACTCCCAGTTTGCGTGAGTGCGTATACAATATCGCTAGTGGCGAAACCAGCTCCCGTTATTGTATCACTGAGCTTCGGTACCCTACGCATCCTGAGCGTGCCATCCACAACCATGCTTCGGAGGTGTCCTTCACAACTTCCCTGGGTGATGGTACGTCCTATACGTGGTTCATCACCGGTTTCAGGGTCGCTAACACCGAATATATCGCGGTTATGGCTCACGTAGATGAACCACGGAGCGTTGGGGACGGGATTATCCGTAGCCTGCCACTGCGGATGCCGGAGTCGTTGTGGATGTGGATTCTCAAATAGTATTATGGGCGCCTGCCCGAATTCACGGACGTGTACCGATATTGCCTTGGGTTCCATTGTTCTAACTAGGTTTTGGGTAGCGGGTGTCATTGACAGCTTGCCTACACGTACGGAGGATAGATATGATAGTGGATGGAAGGTGTTGTCACTCTTGATTGACTCCAACCCAGCTTGTTTGTAGCCAAAGACCAGATCTATCCATTCGTGCAAGTGCTTGGACACATGCTCGCTTTCTAGAGCGCTGCGCATTACATTGACGAATTGCGATGAGGAGTTACCAGCCCAGCGTGGTAGCTCAACGTCGCACAATCGGCCGTCTTGAGTGGTCACGTTAAGCTGGTTGCGCAGAAACGACCCATCACTGCTGTAGAATTCGGGTATCAGCTCAAAAAACGTGGAATGGCCGTGTACTACGTTATGGTAAGTTTCCGCAATGCTCTTGAAGGTACGTGCTGCAGCATCGAACTTACCACTATATAGCCGTAGCTGGCACTCGGGCTGCAGCCTTATAAGGAAGAATACAACAAGTGCAGGTGTGGAGTAGTGTGAGCAGTATAAATAGAAGCCGCTATTCCACATACGCAGCAAACACATGTCGCATTTATCGTCATCACAGGTACACTTGGCGTCACTAGATTCCGTGACGTCGGAATTCGACTTCGTCGCAAAGTGTAACGTGTTCATGCGGCTCTTGAGGTGTACTAATCTATCGTGGTTAAGGGCTCCTATGGGTTTCGAGAGATCCCTGAAGTTACGGGCATCCTTTAAGTCTAACGTGGCGCTGTCATAGTTGGTCAGGACCCATGGGTATATTGGATAGTGGGACATATCGTAGCGCGATCTCCCTGAGATGCAGTTCAGGAAGTCGATATACTGGAAATTGGGCAAGACGCCGCGGCGCCACAGTTGCGTCATGTCGTTCCTGAACGCTCGTGATTCCAGGGCATAGAACGCCCGTGGCACCATGTTCCGCAGCGTGGAGGTAAACTTCTCGCGATCATCTTCCAGCTTGAACTCCACGTATATGCAGCTGTATAGTTTCCGGGAGTTTTGAATACGCTTCTCGATGCTTTCTTCTGGTAACGATATGATCTCTAGGGCTGTTGCAGACTCTATCTTTGACGGGATACCGCTATCACGCTTGAATATATGTAGTATCCTGTCGATAGGGATGCGTTTACACGATTTCCGGGAGAAGTTAGGGCTGGGCTCGAAGTAGAACGCACGGTCAGTGAGTGCGGCGTAGCCGCCGTACCTGACCATACGCTTCAACCGCCAGCAGTACACTGAATCGGGGTGTATACTGGATGATGCACAACCCAGTATAGGTTTCTCACGGGGTTGAAGCAACGACTGGCTGAACCCGCCAGCCTTGCTCGACTTGAACATGTCTATATCAACATTTAGCTTGTAGCTACCCCAAAGGCGCATATATTCACTTAACTGCTCCTCGTGCATGGTGGCAGTGGTATACGCAAATATGAACACGAAACCCAATGGGTCTGAGCCATGGGACATATTGTCCACGGTACTACTGGACGGGACTCCCTTTGCGATATGTACGTCATAGGCCGATAGAAACCGCGTTTTACCATTGTATATAGTAGTGGGTATGGATGTAACTCTTGTGCAGGATACATATATCCCCTTGGAGACGTCAACACTGTCAGTTATCGAGGTGATATTTTGGAAATGCAGCTTGAGAATGGGTGAATCGAATGCGTCGGGCTCGAAGATCAATGACTTTGTGCCTATACGGATTCTTCCTTTCCGAACTGCATGTATCCATGACGTATACCTAGGATGCTTACCCTTATTACGGCAGCCATGTGCGCTCTTTAGGGACTCGACGAACTGTGACCACGTGGTAGCGTTAGATTCCAGTGGAAATGGTGACACAACGCTACAGGCGGCGTCAGACACATACTCTTCACTTTCCTCTAGAAGCACGAGGTCGAAGCTTCTGACGGCCGAAAGCATCATTGAGTCCGAGGGCTTAACGTACTAAGCAACGCCAGAAGAGCGTGCTGTGAACATCAACTCACAATACACACATTTGGTTCTTTTATAGAATATCTATGTGATCCATATAGTATTTTGGGGCTATGCGATGTGTACCTGGAAGGTACGCCTCTCACACACATAACATGTATATTACCGAACTTCAACGCACATTAGGCCACTTCACGGTCAAATCGCATTCTGCAGTGCTATTGAGCGCTTGTAACCTAACTAGGCACTGCGGAATATTGGATGGTTTTGGGTTACTTCATGGGCGGCACAGATACATATCGTCGGGGTCTAGCACTTTGAATCCAGGATCATTCTGGACTAGCAATAGGAGCAAGCAATCTTCTTTGGATGCCCAGAGTAGTACCACTGTAGATACATCCCAACGCAATGGAGCCTCGAGTGATAACGAGAGTGCTCCATTGCCTTGTTCCACGGCAAGTACCGTGGAATTAACTCCATTGGGTGAATCAGATGGACACATAAGTGACCCGGTACAAGAAGCTTTATTCGAGCTTGTGGAATCCCATAATGGCAACCGAAAGGGTATTATACAGCGGATGCTGCCAGTGGAGTTTATGCGGGATGTACTTACAAACATTCACGAGTCCACTGGGTTATCGTGGGCGACAACAATCACGCTATTGACGTTGACCATGAAGGTTGCATTCATACCACTATGGGCAATGGGTGAGCGTGCAAGGCGCAATAACGCCCACCTGGTACCTATCGCAACGGAGTTACAGGAACGACTAGCTGAGGCTAGGAAGGAAGGTAACGTGAAGAAATCGATGGAAATACAGCGAATCATGTACAAGCAGATGCTTAGAAAGAGTTTTTTGAAAAGTGCGGGTTTGCAGATCCTAGCTGCTGGAACCCAGGGGCTTACTTTTGCCTGGGTATACGGTGGCCTTAAAATGTTTGCCATCGAGCCTCGGATATGCCCTGATTTTGTAATGGAGAGCCCGCTATGGCTCAAGAGTCTGGCTCTACCAGACCCGTATTACATATTCCCCGCTACGCTGTATGCACTCATGATGTCGATATACGAAATGAACCGTGTTACCGCGGAGCGAATGCGCAAATCATCGGGTAAGGAGAGCAATGCCATGCGGGAGCAGGAGGAGCGCCAGGTGAAGATGAAGTACTTCACCCGTGCGGCTCTGGGCATGTTTGCATTATTTAGCTGCAGCATGACCTCCAGTACATTCTTCTACTTGATCCCATCGTTTATGTTTCAGACCATACTGCGGTACCTAACTCAGGGCGGTCCTGCAGCCAAAGCGCTGCGGTTACCCATTCCCGTCATACCGCCGAGTACCAAGTCAGATACCAAACGTATGCAAAAGGTGAAGGGATTTTAGTAGTACACTCCAGGGTGAAGTGACCCTAGCATAGACAATAGTAACATTTGATAGATGCCAATTACATGTTTGAGGCGTTAAGTAAGATATTTGTGGTATTTGGCACGTAGGCGATGTTTTTGGAGGATGCCAGTGTTTCCGCAATTTCCTTAGCGGCCTCCAGCTTCCGTATCTCTAACATACCAGTGCCGTGTTCCTGAATGGCCCGCGATATAAGGTTGGCAGCCTCAGCTTCACCCTCAGCCTTTACAATGGCGGCGATTTTCTCCTGCTCACTTTTCTGTACAATGAACTTCACGCGCTCGGACTCCTGTTGAGCTACTTGCTTCTGCTCAATGGCCTTGCTGAAATCTTTACCGTAACTCAGGTGAGTTATGGCAACGTCATCCAATTTGATATCGAACTGCTTGGCACGAGCTGTAATGGCCATGCGGATATCGGAGGACACCTGATCCCTTTGTGTCAGCAGAGACTCAGCGTTGTACCTGGCTACAACTGCCTTTAGAACCTCGTTGCTAATGGATGGAAGCACACGTTCGTCATAGTCCGGACCCAGTTTCTGGTGTATACGGGGCAAGTTCTCGGTAATTGGCCTGTATAGAAGCCTCAGACTGATGGATACCATCTGTAGATCCCTGGTACCCGTGGTTGTATTGATAACCTTAGGCTTAGTCCTGATATCGTAGATGTGTGGCATCTGGAACCACGGGAGATAGAAATGGCTACCTTCACCCAGTGTCTTCTCGCTTACACCGCCGGCAAACCGATTAAACATGACTACGCGCTGGCCGCCGTCAACATCAACAAGACAGGTACTTGGTACCAGCGCGACAGATCCCGCAAGAACCGATAGCTTGCCCAGCCTTCTAACTAACTTCTCCATTTTATATAAAATAACGATAAAATTAATGGCTATTGCTAGGTCTATCGGCCAACCCTATTGGTGTGGCCAAACTTTGGACCAGTGTGTGGTTGACCGTATGTTACATATCCTTCATCTGGTCGCCAACATCACCTGATTAATTTTTAGGATCCCAGAATGTACTTACCATCTTGAAGGCACGGTATAGTGTCGGCATCGTCGTCCTCCACCTTCCTAGGGATACGATCCGGTAGTAGGTAGACAAAGAATATAGGTATGATATGTGCCACGGCGCAGAATATAATGAGTTGAACCAACCCGTCGAAGTGGTTAGTACCAATACCAAAGGCATAGGTCAGCAGCGACGAGATGTAAGTGCTAACATCCAATCCGAGGAACTGCGCGGTCCACAGGAATGAGTACATACTAGACTCGATACCTGGCGGGCATAACCTGGTTGCCATGATGAATATAGGCAGCGAGTTGATCTCTCCAACTAGCTGCAGAAGTGAGCTATCGGTAATGACAAATGCGGTGTCAGGAATCCCTAGGGCAAGGTTCCATCGCTTGACCAGGACCAAACTGAGCATACAGCACAGCGACACGAACAAAGTAGTCCACACGTATAGCTTCCTGATACTACATTCTCTAAATATATAGGCATAGACATAGACACCGATAAGGCTGGCAAAAGCTTGAATGGCAGCAAATCTACCAAACAACTCGGGGTCGAAGTGCAACTCCTCAGTCATAAAGTAGAATAGTGCCGTTCCAGCCGAAGGTACCAACTGCGGTAGTGTATTAGATTACGAAAAAAACCCACCATACTAATGAATAGGAATATGCTTGGCCTCTTGATCTCTGGTTTTCCGATAAAGTTTAATAGCTTGTTCCACTGCTCTTTGACAGATAGCTGAGGTGAGAGTTCGTCCTCCTTAATGAAAAATGCGCTGATGAGGACCACCAGAGGTATAACCGAGCACATCAGGAATAGTTGCTGCCAACGATGTATGTCACGTAGTTACCCCTACCTTTTTATGCATGATCATAATCAATACACTGGAGAGATATGACATCCCGGCAAAGGTAAGTTTCCTGAAAGCACAGAAAGTGGATATCGTCTTGGTAACCTGGTCATTATTTTGACGACGACCAGATTCAATGATCAGTGCCTCCCCGATAACACTACAGAGCTGAGAGACTAGGTTATCCAGTTTATACAACTTACTGCCATGCCAAGGGAAGACACTGCGAGGAGTACTGTAGTCCACAGCAGTGACGTGTGGGCGCAGAGTCCAAGGATAAAGTTAGAAGCTAGGCACAGCAAGCTACCGATAATCAGATAACTGCGACGCCTGCTGCCGAATATTGGCACGCCATCGCTGAGAAATGCAAAGAGGATCTTAATGTTCATGGGAATGCGAACTAAACCCAGGATAAATATGAGCATGGCTGAATGTTATGGAAGGGATTGCCACTGTTCATACCTGGCCCAAGTTGGAAGTCATCCTTGTAGAGATATAGCACTGGCAATGACGTGAACACCTCAACACCATGGAGCATAGCTGGGAATATTGAGCGTACTAGACGTTACATACCAATGATACAAGAAATAACTTCGTTTAAAGTCCTCCTCTGCGGAGGTACACGCAATAATCCCTCATCATGTTCGGATTGTACGCGCGGAGAACCCTCGGGAGTCCTCTTGACGATCTTCGGGTTCACGAACAGCACACTGTCGGTGTCGTCCGCCAAATTACCAATCACTGCACATCGTGTGTATTACCGGATCGCTAGACTTACTGTTGACAAATTACACTGTTTGAGCTCCATTAAGGAATGATAATATGAATTAACGCAAAATATGCGGAGAAAGGACTAGTGCATTCAGTTGCATTATCACTGGAAGCGACCTCGCGCGCCAGGGAAGAACACTAGGGAGCCAGACAATATAACTAGTATATAGAACAAAAACATTATCTACTTCGTGTTCTACATTATAGAGAAGACTGCAATAAATATGACGCCAACGGTCCCGGCGAAGGTAGCCTGCACAGAATAGAATCTAGTGTAACACAACCTACATTGCTGAATGCCTTCACGTAAGCCATAGGCTCCAATTTCTGCTGGAATGGCAGTGGCTCAACAAAAGTGCTGACGGCAGTTTCGATGTTAGCGCCTCCAGGGCGTGATTGAATTAGGAAACGTCCAGTAGGGGCGTCATTCTTGACCTGGAGCATAGAGGTAGGGCGTTGCTGGGCAAGGCCGGATATGGCATGTCTAGCGGCGTTAAACTTTTCTTCAACGACGTTAGCAATGTTGGCGAATTGAGCCAGCCAAATCTTGTTCTCCTGAACCCAGTTCTTGTCGGAGTTGGGTAGCGGCACAAGAGATATGAGCGTGTCATAGAACACACGAATGGCAGCCTGAGGCTGTACGATAAGTTTGGCCACCATTTCCTCTTCACTGTAGCGCACTTTAATACTGACATACACCAGCTTACCTTAGGTTAAGAAGGGCTTCACGCACCATAGCCTTGACACGGTCAACATCCATCTCAGGCAGGACGCTGTTGTCCTTGACCTTGAAGATGTTGACACTAAGCAGTGCAGTGTTGATAGCCTCAGTAGCAGTAACAGTGTCTTCATTCTGTGAGGTGGACGACCTGCTGTTACGCTGCACAAGGCTGACACTAGGCATAGAGGAAGCTACAGCCTGGACCTCCTTGGCGTCCAAGCCGGCATGAGGAATCTGTTTCATGATCTCCAAAGACCCAACGGGAATCAGTGGGTTGTGCTTCTCAGCAATGTTCTTGAGCAATTCGCGCACCTTGTTGGCGAATTCTTCCTTGTTAAGCTCCAAGGCAGCCTTGAGAACCTGCTTCTGGAGGACGGATACCAACTCAACGAATGGCTCGTAAGCCTTCATGAAGACGTTAGTAGCCTGGTAAATAAAGTCCTCGAGGTCAACAACGGCCTCGGCAGTCTGGTCAGCTGAGTTGGCGTTCACGTTGTCTAGTACTTCATTCTGTGAACCTGAGGCAATACCACAGAGTACGGTGTCGAGCAAGCTCCACCTCTTGTAGAGGACGGCTTGTACCTCGGGTGATATCAAAGCCTGCTCAGCGTCCAAGAACAGTTTCTGGAGGTGTTCCAGTATCTTAAGCGAGTCTCCATAGGTTTTCTGGGCCTCGGGCATAAAAGTGGACACCTTCTTTAAGATGGTCATGTAGTAGTTCATGTCATTGGCAATGAACGTACCGGTGTACCTTTTGTGGTACATCTGGTTCAAGGCAGCCTCAACAGTGCATACACCGTAGGTGAAGTAGTTACCAATGGTCTTGGTCAAGTTGAGAGTTGCACACAATGGCTGGGTGGTAAGGGTGCCGCTCTTGCAGACACTGGGTTTCTTCCTGGACATCTCGCGGCACTTCTGCAGCACCTGAGGAGTGTTCGTCATCGGGTTGAAGGTCTCCTTCATGGGACCGTGACTGATCTCGTTCTGGAGGTAGTGGCTAAGGATCTGCTGCTTGTGGCAGATGGTCCCGGAACCGACCAGGGTCTCGAGGGTTGGTTTCGCGGGAGCTGGAGGGTGTTCCACGCTGGTCTGACTAATTGGCACCTGTGTAGTAACACCGTTGGTGACACCACTAGAACTAGATGCTTCATCACGTTGGAGTTCACCAGATTCACCATGAGTGACATGTAGGATACCCTCGTTTTCTCTGGCCTTCTGGATTTGGTCTGGTCTCAATTTGATATTTTCTTCATGTGACTCAGGTTGTAACTTAGCCTTAGGAGTAGTTGGTGCAGGTTCCTTGGGTTCCGCAGGTGCTGGTTCTTTAGGATCAGTAGGAGCAGGTTCCTTAGGGCTAGTAGGAGCTGGTTCCTTGGGGGTTGTAGGTGCTGGTTCCTTGGGTTCTGCAGGGGCAGGCTGCTTAGGGGTAGTGGGTGCTGGTTCCTTAGTAGTTGGTTCAGGCTCCTTAGGAGAGGTTGGTGCAGGTTCCTTAGGAGTAGGAGAAGATTTTACACCACCTGCTTCGGGTCCAGCCTGAGGGACACCATCAGCGCCAGATGCTGTTTGTTGAACCTCGGTACCCTGGCGTTTGTCGGATGGAAGAGATGCCTCGGTACCTGGTGAATCAGCTTGGGGTTGTTCTGGTTTCAAACTTCCGGAAGGTTGCTCACCATGTTTAAGCTCACCTTCAACCTTAGGAACAGAGACGTCAACGTCAGCCTTAGGACCTTTAAGATCACCTTCAACTTTAGGAACAGAGACATCAACGTCAGCCTTATGACTGGGATCATCTGATTGAGGAGCCTGAAGATCTACCTTAGGTCCGGAAATATCGATATCAGCCTTTGGTAGATTAACGTCTACTTGAGGACCAGAAGACTCAACTTTAGGTCCAGAAATATCAACATCTACCTTAGGACCGGAAACATCGATATCAGCCTTTGGTAGATTAACATCAGAAGGCTGGGTTTCTTGAGTGCCTTTTCCCTCAAGTTTCGCCTTTTCGAGAGTTTCTTTCTCTTTTGTTCGTTGATCTTCATCATTTTGTTTTTCTTGGTCTTGTTGACCTTCATTTTGTTGTTCCTCTTCAGTTTTTTGGGCTGGAACTGGTACCTTCTTTTCAGGTACCACTTTTTTAGGTACTTCAGGAACCTTAGCAGGGGGAACCGCTGGACCCTTAACAGCAGCCTCTTCTTGGCCTTTTGGTTTACCTGCAAGATCTGTTTCGCTGCCACTCGAACTAGATGATACAGTTCCACTGGCAGCCAAACCAGAAGTCTCGCCGGAAAGTCCAGTTCCTTGTTGAGCTACAACTTGACCTTGGGCCGGTCCTTCTTGTTTGGCTGCTTCAGGTCCAGGCCCATTTTTGGTACCTGGCTGTCCAGGTGAAGCAGCTGAAGCAGGTGCTGGCGAACTTGCCGCAGCAGGGGACGCAGCGCCGCCACCAGGAGCAGCCTGTGGCTGTCCAGCTCCTGTTGGCTGGCTTGTTTGGTATGTCACAACGACAGCTGAATCTCGTTGAGAATGATTGTGACTAATCCTCACAGCCAGGGAACTCCCCACCAAGATGATGGAAAAAAAGGTGTGTAACAACTTCATCATGTAACAATAGTCCTACTAGCCAAAGAGAGACGGTTGGTGTTGATTCGTGAGTATCAGTTGATCCGTTCAACCACGTGATGTGCACCCAGCCACTCAAGGCACAAACTAGGATATACCCAAACTTTTGCAATATATAAAAGTTGGATATCTAAAATTCCATGACGCCTTATGTTGTAACTTGCAACGACGTCAATGACTCGCACGTTGTTTTCCCAGCACCAATTCGCAGATTGCAACCTAAAGTCCTTCTGCAAACTTTTAGGGACTTTACAAAATAGGTTTACTAATTGTTGCTATGGATACACTTTTCTATTATATTAGACTATCTTATCCAATGGACAGTTGGCAGTTTTGTGGATATATCTATGTGCAATGCCACCGATTCATTAATAAACTTCTGGCGCATTTGCGGAATTTTTGCACATGTATACCGTTGATCCTATTAGGGTATATATTTGTATGCTTTGTAAATTGTGAAAAGTAACATATGCAATGCATTATCCCATGGAGGATTCCAGGTGTGTATGCAATGTTGTTGCGTTTCCTAACATGTGTAACCGAAAAGCTTATATCATTGGATATATGAGCTGCCTAGGATACATCATTATACATATTGAGTTTATATATCAATGTGTATCTATATAGCCGTTATTTGACTTGGCCTGTGTTCATGTTAACACAGGTACATGACTCCGCCTAACAAATTATCCATGCCAGAATCTGTTTTTAAAATCAATAAATGTAGTTATTTGTCATGTAACATAACCTTAAGACGACATAAGGTCTGTTGGTAACATATTCACGATGCCATCACATATCGCAGTGTAAATGGAATTAGTATTTCCTATAGAATAGTGTAATTTATCTAGATGGACTAAATACACAGACAACTACTTATAGGGTAGACATTCCATGCCGGAACTATGACAATTAAAGCTGAGATCATAGAGTCTATCTCCACTAAGTGGAACCTTAACATATCGCAGGCTGCAGCAGCTGAACTGGTGGCCCGGCATGGTACCACAGCGCCAATAGACCAAGCAAGCTTCAAGACGATATTGCTCAACACTGGGATACAAACTATCGTAGAAGTCTGTAATAAAGGGAGCTCAAGTGTGGTAATGAATGACAGCATAGTGCCTTCCAGGGAAGTACAAGGCTTGCCACACCCATTGTTCTGCCAGATTGATACTGTGATCGACATCACCCAACCAAAGTACACAATCACACCCACGGAAAACCCAAGTAAAGCTATATATAAGGTAACTCTAAATACAGGGTATATCAGGTTTCAAGGATTGTTTTTGGATAGTAACCAAAAGATACATGTATTCGCACCCGGAACCAAGTTACTGCTCATGAAGCCCGGGGTTAAGCATGTAGATACCATGGCATTCTTGAAGCCAGGTAGTTACGAGATACTCGGGGGGATAGTACCGGATTTGTACGACCCGTGGAAGTTGCAGAGGGAAGTTAGCATACAAAGGTACAGCACGGGTGGCAAGCCCATAGCCAGTGACGCCCCCAAGTTCGAGCCGTTACCGCTATTGGCCAAGCAGCCAGTGGCAAGTATAGCCGACCAAATGAAGGCACTCAGTATAAAGGCACCACAAAAAAAGGATATACCCAAGGCTGGTAAGCAACATGTAAAACTTAAACATGGTGCCGGAGTACCGAGGCCACATAGTAAGCCTGTACCCAAGGATAGTAGTGTACCGTTCCGGAAAGCGGGGGCTCCAGCATTCCCAAATGCTAAGCAACAACCCAGTGCCAAGAAGGCACCAGCAAATGAAAATGCACGTGGGCAACCAACTACCAAGCATACGCCTAAGCAGGGCTTTTCAGGTGGACATCGCAGGGCTAAAGCGCCACCCAAACATATGTAACGTATTTAATTAAGTATAGTTTCATTCCTCACCGACACCTACCAATACACCCTGGCAGATGCGTTGGACATCCACGCCGTCCACGTATTCCGGGTTTATCTTCATACGATACTGGGTCTTGCACTGCGGGCACTGTACGGCATCCTGGCCCTTCTCAGCAAAGCACTGAGGACATGTCATGCGCGCAAGTATGTAATCGAGGTCACCGTCGTCCTCAAGGTCCTGGATGTCCTTTGTAGAACCAATTGATATCCCGTCGATAATCAGCTGTGGGAGTATAATGGATTCACGGCCGTTGACAGTCTCTTTCTTGAGCAGTCCCTCGGAATTCCACTGCTCAAACAGTAGATGGTCCTTTAACGCTGCCGCGCGAGTAAAGTCACGATTGGCGTCGATCAGGTAATAGACTATCCCCTTACAGTCCAGTATATGCTGCGCCAGCTTAGACTGGAAGAATTGGCGCTTCATACCACCCAAGGATGTAGTGACTAAAATTACCTCAGCTAATTGTTCAGCCTCACCGTAATTTTCGTCCACAGGTTGCCCTTGGTGCGTAGCAGTGGCGTCAGACCCATCGACTTGATCAGATGCCGTCTGGTCATCAGGTACCTCGTTTGGACCCTGGTCCTGTGGCTGCTCTTCAGGCAGCTCAGTGGCCTCTTGAAGTACACTCGGGTCCATTGTACTACATTAACCAGGGATGTACAAATGGACCGGATGAAATGCTAGATCCAGTCCAGGTTACGTAGCCTTGGTACACGTGCTGCTGCGATAGTCGTGTTTATACGCTTCCCTATTGATGCAGTGGTCTACAGGACCACACGGAATATCAACAATAGATTGAACTTGAGCTCCGATGAAGTATGTATCAAAAATGGATACAATGCAGTTTTCAATATTTACCTAAAAACGCCTTGCTGTAAAAAAACAGTTACATGCCAATATCATAGACGTGTTTCACACCGATAGCACAAATTGATGCAGTCATCAATTGCCAACAACACCAAGTTAAAACAGGTGCGAATCAATAAACACTGACACACCTGCACATCGAGTCAAGAACAAGAATCAAACGCGTAAACACCGAAAAGGATCGGCCAAAGGATCACATGTGTGACAGTAAATCCTTCCCACTGGTAAATACACCAGTCCAACCCAGAATTTGAAACCGTTATTTTCACGGTAGACTCAAATATCATACACAAAATGTGTTGCACCTGACCTTTGTAGTGTTAATTTAATAAACTGGCTCAACTTGGGACGTAGATACTGTCTAACTAGTGTTACTTATGGTGTTCTATCTTGCATACACAGTCACGTTATATCACGTCGGGACATAATGCCGATACCCGGTATGCTGTATTGACTGACTAGCAAATAATCAGTGAAATCATGCTACTTTCAAGTATATAGTGTCATACTTAAGAGTCAATCACTGCTTATCCGTGATACCGGGGATGAGTAGTTACACCTATAGCATGTCACCAAGTGGAATGACCCAGAACTATTATGTAATTCTATCTAGATTAATCTAGCACAGCCCACGGACACAAATGGGTGGTAGCGTACAACACAACTATCGATTAGACACCACGTCAATATAGAGTACGGCCAGGCACTTACAAACGAGAATATGGCTTCAGTGTTGTTATGTACATCTAGGATGAACCCAGGAGGCACGGAGTGCCATGGAAGGCGCTGACAAACGACACTGACAAAGTGGTTCATGCACCGAGACATGTAGTATGCATGGGTTATTTCCAGACATTCTAGCCCATATAGACATTAATAGACGTGAATGTAATTATAGACATGCTGGGACATAGCCGAAAAATGCATTCAACGATTATAGACACGACATTGGCTAGCTAGGATAACACAATGTCCAACAGTGAATCGTACCTATCGCAAGAGACCCATTATACTCGTAAAGCAAACTTATTAACACCAATAGAAATATGTGACAAACAAATTACTGATATCAACAGCGTCGGGTTCATTCCACCTGCATTTGTACGTGTCTAACATTGTGGGTAGTGGTAACCTGCGAACGCGCGTCGTGTGCGTGTCCTATGCAATGTGGAAGTACCCACCAGCTGTGTGTTGTCGTTTTCAGGTCGCAGGGCGATCGTAAGCTAAGTATTCTTCAGCTATTCGCCAGTTAGCTCGCGGCACGGGACGGGTTGTCGCGATCCTACCGCTATCTATGTTGTTTTAAGTTTTTGTGTTTTTCCTTAGCTATAACCAGTGGCCGGCAGTCAGGGGGGAATGACTTACGAGGAATATGCGTTGTATGGGATGTAACGGTACAAGATTACCCACTCTGTTGTCTGCTGTCCATTCCTGTATCTAGACAACGCAATCCAGTGAGTTCCAGACTTCACATGAGCTGGTATTCTGTTCTACTATCAGTCTACAGAGTAATATAGACTGTATTGTGGATATTAAAGGGCTATTGATCTTTTTTGTTATGACCTTTACGTGCGGCTGAGAACACTTCCAGCTAAGCACACTTAACAATAGGTATCCGTCCCATCTACCCAGAGGCTTGTACATATAATCATCTGGCTAGATTGCGGTACATCAGATTTATAACATATAATGGGAGTTGACTAAATGGTTGAGAAAACTTTTGATTCGCAAGCGTGCATCGCTACACGCAATAGGAAAGTCACTGGTGAATGTAGACAGCGCTACTCGGGCACAACTGGAAAGCATGGTTGTTCAAATAAAGTGGGTGAAGCTGATGAACAGGTTTTCACAAGGCTGAAAACCATATTCCGAGGACCCGTGAAATGCCCTAGCAGGGATCAGAGTGTAGACAGCTCTTTCACGGCCCCCTCATTTGACCCATTATCCAAGGGATTATACAATGGGGAAAGCTCAATGCAATGTTCTACTGAGATTGGTAGTTTCGATATGAGTACTTGCGGCGGAGTTGGTGCCCTGGATCCCATTGGCACATTGGGATACGGGGAAAAGGTAATGTGCCTAGATACACTTGCGCAGGCACTGGCAGATGAATCAGAGTCGTACGCACATAAATCAGGATCGATATTCAACGGCGAAACGCCACTGACGCACCTGGCGTCCGTAGATACGAGCGCTACCCAAGATATGCTGACTCCACTAGGAGCTGGCTCGTTAGAAATAGGGTGCGATTTTGCCGATCGTGTAGGTAAACTGTTATCACGATGCGTTGCGGGCGAAGAGGTGGCATGGGAGGAGTTGGCCAGCCTATGTGCTAACGAGTTCAACATACAGGACACCTCGCTGTCCCCCGCTACCCTTACTGCGCTCCTGAGGTTCTGCATGCTCAAGGGGCAGCTCTATCTTGCCGGTCAACTGTTACAGGTAGCGTGGTATCGCGGAGTACGTCTGTCAGTTGATGAACAGTCCCATGTAATCCTGTCACTATGCTCGGCGGATGCAATTGGGCTTGCGCGTAGCCTCATCGCGAAGCTACCCTTGAATATACTAGAAAGTGAGGAAATAATGCAAATGTTTGTAAACGGTATAGTAAATGCAGCTAAAGAAAACAACTACAAGAATGTTTTGAATTTTATCTCGGTACTGGATGATACAGGCTCCAGCCTGGATCACAAACGTGCTGCAAGGTTAATTGAACTATTCGTAAGTGCGATTGATGGAGACGACTCACCTTCACCCGAATTGGTAGATGCTATACAGAGGCTGAGCTCCGTAGAGGCGTTCTCTAGGGTCTCACTGCTGTGTCGCTACGGTGTTTGTGCGTTGCTGTGTTGTGCCCAGAACAACAATAAGGTAGAGGACAGCATAAAGGTTATACTTCACAGTTGCGTCTCCACCGTTGGGTTCCTGGAGCATGCTAGTAAAATGTCATCAAAAGGGTTCGTTGCAGTGGTTAACCGCCTAGTTTCATTACACCTGATGAATGGCGTTGACCTTTTGTCTGCGCTGTGTCTTGGTAATCGTGTATCATCCTGTGATTCCGCGATGTTGGAGATTTATGAGCATGCCCAGGGCCTGCTCTACAGAATGCTGCCACCATCTTTACACGTAGCCGGATTCACGGGAGCGCCTTTACTCTCGGTTAACAGTATCCGGTCTTTCGTGAAACTCATGGGAACACGTCTGCCAACATCGATGCTGTGCATATGCGCATGGGTATCAGGAGTTGGCAAGGAGATGTTTTCCCCTCTAGTAGAAGCATGTCTTATGGTCGAGGACTTCACCTCAGCTGATGCTGTGCTCAAGTACATGGTGGAGTACTACGGCCATATACCAGCACCGCTCATGGTCAAGTTCCTGTGCTGCCACACGCTGAATGGTAATTTCCGCTTTGTGCTGGACAGACTTGCCAAGAAGGACAAGATGGCTTCGTGTCTCCGAGAACGTCAAAATCGCTCCCACGTCATAAGCGTGGCGGAATTTGGCATGCGTGTTGCGATATCGCTTTTCGAGTTTAACGTAGCCAGTGAATTCCACAAGTACTGCGATACCGCTGTTAGGATCAGCCAGGAGTTGTCCCAGATAATGCAAGAGCTCCCGCCACTACTTAACTCCAGGGGTAAAGTGGATGAGTTTGTGACTTTCTGTGAACGAATTAACTTGGATGACGCCAGTTTTTCGGTGGCACTTGATTGTTGCTTGAGGTTGAAGAACCCAAAGCGTTTGTTGCGACTGATTACTAAGTTCCGCCAGATGGGATTGCAGCCGCAGTTGCAGACGTGCGGAGTCATTATAAAGTCGCTGGGCTGCTGTGGGCGAATAGCTGAATGTAAGGAAATATGGAAGGAAATGGCGAATAGCCAGGGAAATGAACCAAACGAAGTTACATATGGCATCATGCTTGATGCATACGTGAACAATAACCGTATGGAAGAAGCCATGGATTTACTACAGGAAATGAAGCAAAAGGGTAATGTAAAACCCAATACTATCATGTACACCACGCTCATTAAAGGATTTGGGCAAAACCGCCAGCTGCAGCGGGCAATGAGTATCTACGATATGATGGTCTCAGAAGGAGTTATGCGGAACACAGTCACGTACAACTCGATTATCGACGCTTGTGCACGAGTGGGCGATATGAAGGCAGCTGCCGCACTGCTGGAGGAAATGATGATGAACCAGGTAGAACCAGACCTAATCACTTTCTCGACCATCATCAAAGGATATTGTGTCCAGTGCAATATGGACCAGTCGTTCCAATTACTGAGTATAATGTATGAGCGTGGAATCAAACCCGATGGGATTTTGTACAACAGTCTACTAGAAGGTTGCGTAAAAAGCGGACGCCTATGGCTCTGTGAGAAGTTATGGGAGCAGATGCGCATACACGGCATCGCGCCTTCTAATTTCACACTAACAATCTTGATCAAAATGTACGGTCGCAGTGGTCAGCTGGACAAGGTATTTGACCTAGTGGAGCGCCTGCCCGCGGAGTACGGGTTCACTATTAACGCACATGTATACACGTGCTTAATGAGTGCATGTATAACCAACGGGAGGTACAATACTGCATTGGATATCTACCGATGCGTCAAGGACGGTAGCGTCAAACCAGACGCTAAGACCTATGAAACATTGCTACAGGGAGTAACACGAGGCAACCTATTTGCCGAAGCCGTTGACCTATTGCGTGATATGTACAATTTAGACGGCAACCACACAGATCAAGCGGATGCAGTAACAATACAGAAAATAAACCCCCGTGTCTTGGAAAATCTATTTAACAAGGTGCAGAATGCGCGCCTGGACCCAGAAGTAATGGAAACTTATCGCTCTCTCGGCCAACGTTTGCAGTTGCTAGGTGTCAATGTGCACGTGCCGTTCTAATGCAGGTAACCAAATGATTAATTATTGCTGTGTTTTTATATTGTGTGGGTATGTAGTGGCTGTTCCTTTTTCATGCTTTATTGGCACTCTAGGGTCATCCTGGGTACCATGTTAGACATTGTGGCCAATCCTAGGTGACTACACGGAAACCGTGATTTGGAGTTGTACCTTCCAACACATTAACTGGAATCGCATTAGTACACACTTGGTTATTGGATATAGATAGTTATACAAGGGATTTGTATTTAATACAGGGATTCCAGGACAGTAGGGCCCCGAGGGGGCCAAGCGTCACCCACACTATAGTAGCATTACAACCAGTTGTATACCTTGACAAAAAATGAGTAAATCATTAGCATCATTCTTAGATCGTCGTAAAAAGACGACAGTCAAAGCGGCAGCATTGCTGCAGCAAACTGAGGAAGCTGCTAAAGTAAAGCAAAATGCCCTAGATGGAGTTGATGAAACGACAACTGAATTGCAATCTGAGCATGATGACGAGTGGAAGGTATCAGACGATGAAGATGCCAAGGCCTTTGGTAATCAAAGTAACATCTCGGGCAGCCTCCTGAAGTCACTACGAACTGTCGCGGGTGAAGGGTTAGATGACACAAGAGGACGACAAGAAGCGAAGCCCGCCCAAAGAGTATGGCAGAGTATTACCGAACCCGTGGTAACCAAGGAAACCACCCAAGAAGAAGCGTCCAAGAAGTGGATGCCTAAATATAAATCGGGTAGTGTTAGAGGTGGCCTGCCAACAAAGAATGATGTTGACCTTGCAGAGGCAGCTCGAGTAGCAGAAGCTAAAGCGGAAAGCGCCGCATCAAGGAAGCCTAAAATAATCAAAAAGAAGGCACCATCGCCACGACCAGAGGATAATAATGATCCAGATAGCTACGTGAAGGTTAAATTCAATGTATTCTCCGCTGTGGGAGATAGCTACCGCACGTTTAACTCTCAGTATAAATCTACGCTACTGGATGCAGAAACCGTCAAGGCGAAATACATCGCACGCAGCTCTGTTGCCTAATTTCGGGACAAGCTATTCAGCACTGTCAATTTTATAGCTATTTAAAATCAACACGTTTAAATACTAACAGTATCTATACCCACTTAGCAAGCATAAGTTAATAGACCAACTAAGGCATATCCAGTGAAGTACTTATATAAAGAACCTCTTGCGATCAACTTGCATATCGGGGCGCCATACAAACTCAAAAAGACCCTTGTCCAAACAGAATGTACCCTCCTATAGTATTTATAGGTTCCCCAAATACTGTTTACCTGTACCGAGTGTACCTTCAGGGTGAATCTAGGACCGATTTCCTTGAGTGAGCATTTCTTCATGTTTCGGAAGACGTATCTAGATTAGTTATAACTCATAAGCTGGGACCTACCTATGATGGCGAAAGAAAATCATATCACGTTGGTTGTGGAATGTAATAACACGACGAGCTTCAAGCTCGGGGTCCTGTAGGCAATAGATATACAAAAACATAATATACCAGTGGAAATAACGATGCGATCTGACGTCCAACACGTCTACCAAGACGCGTGTCAAAATGGTTCAAAATAATCTCACATTTACTCTCAGTAAATGAACCAGCACCTTTCATGTCACTTGCCATTAACAGGCTAGTTAACCGAAAGAACGTAGTTGGGCCATCTGAAAGCAGTTGGCATGACCTATGATATTGACTCACATGGTAATGAGCATATATAGAGGCCATTGGGAAGTTTGCCCTGACCTTGAGTAATCAGTAGAATAGCAGAGAATCCACCATCAGTAGCATGACGAACCATGTCTTCTAGCTTATTTTCATCCCGCTGTATGTAATGTTGATAAAGATCCTGACCTACCGCGAAGTAGTAGATGTTTGGAATGATAAGCAGCAGCTCTTTAATGAACCTGCGCATCTTCTCACTAGGGCGCCTAGAGGGGATATATACACCAATATATAAACAACCTCGATGAAGTTAAATACAACTTGGGTTCACGATCACCCCGGAAATGAGCAGCAAATTCATCAATACGCTCTTCAGCAGCAATTTCGGCATCGTCAGTACGTACCATAGTCTCATCGTAACGCCGCATCGACTCTATAGTCAAAGGCTCCAGCTTCTCCTCAGGATTATTGCTGCGCACACGCTTTTTACGCGGAGAAGGTTCCGGAAGATTGATTATTTTCAGGGATCGACGCTCCCGCTTGCGCATAGCCTTGTAAGCCTGCTTCTGCTTACGAGGATCGGGACCCTTAACCTTTTTAGGTGCCATTTTAAGCTAATATTAAATTCAAACTATGGTATTTGTAGGTATGTGTCTAGGAGTTCAAAGGTGTAAATCAAACTGAGGTGAATTACCACAGGCACTGCACAAAGACACACCAGTGGGAGCGTGCTCGAGCCCAGAAGCACGTGCTGCCGAGCGAGCTCAAGAATCTTCAACGAAATAAAAGGACTTCTTAAAGTGTCTATAAGGTCTGCGATAGAAAAGCCCCGTAAGTAGATAAAGAGGTTATACAAAGGATACACAATGAAGTGCAGTGAGCTGAGTGGCCCATTCGCCAAAGCAGCATCGAGAACACGCTTGTTGTCCGGAGTCAGCAAGTTGCGACTTGTGCCAAGCAGAAGAATAAAGAGGATGTATATCCCACAGACGATAAAGTCTACACAGCACCTGTGAAGTGTGTTAGTACAAACGCGTACCCGGCGTAAGTACGGAATAAATAGTAACAACAAAACTATTGCCAATGGCCAGTGGAAAACCATTAAACAGTACAGGAATACTGAACAGAAGAATAATGTACCCAGTCCCAGAATATAGACAGGTGGTGGAAGTCCAGTGCTAGTAGGACAAACCAAATTGGTACCACCCATGGCATCCAGTTGGCGTTGCGATTCTTTCTTTAAATCAATTGCTGATTGCTGATCGTCATTGTGTAGTACCTCAGCACGCTGAGTATCCGATATAGGCGGCTCGGAAGATGGAGAGTGCCCGGAACGCGAAAATCTCAATTTTCTCTTTAAGGAATAGATTTTCATCAATAAGCGTCGTTTTCCGCTTTTAATCAGCGCCTTGATAGACGTAGTAGGAGCAATGCGCGTCGAAGCGCTATTGACTACATTAACAACCGCCATATAATAGACATTTAACTTCTCAAACAAACGAGATAATATCGTGGATCGATTGTCAGGGTATCCCAATTTTCGCAATAACTCCTGGCGAATCAATACAGAGCTTCCATTGTAATCTCTCGAGGAGAAGCGCCAAGGTAATAAACGTACCATATATACGTTAAACACTAGCGTGAATAAACATGAAGCACAGAGTACTACAAGCGCTATGCGTACCTGTAATACACCCGCTGATTTCTCAGTGCCAAAGGGTATATTTCCAGCCAGAACCAACCGATGGTAAAACAGCCAAGACCCCATACCTGCGTTCAAAATAAACAACGAAATAGCCGCTATCAGTGTATGAAAGTCCCATAAATAGCTCGAGTATAGTACCTCAGTGGTAGGACCAAGCAGAAGTGCAGGTATTATCAGGAAATAGACAGAAGCTGGGACGTATGTTTCACGAGATGTCAACTGATAGTAATTCGCATTGCGCTCCAATACAGTATCCAGATTGTTCTGCAACCGCATGGTAATCAGTACTGCACTTAGCAGCTTCTCTATATTGCCATCTTCCCTGGGACCAGCGGGCCTGGCGCAGGTTAACGTGAATGATGAAATGTTACGCAGTAACATCGCAACGTGTGGAAGGTGTGGCTTGGAATTTACAGACATCCTTCCTATCCTAGTCAGCATCCCTGTGGGCGATGCATCGAACTCAAGGAATTCCGCCGTAGACAGGAATGCCGTGATAACGTCTAAATTAGGTGTGTAGCCATCAATGCCCTCGTAATTCAACTCGTAACTACCACACCGGCCATAACCAAGATCCAGTGCCATGGCCTGATGAAGCCAGCCACTGTGATATGGGAATCCAGGATTACCAAAGTAATCATCGAGAAACTGGCGTGTACCAGCTGAATATGGCAAGTTACGTTCAGTAATAAGTACTAGCGTGTCCTGCTGCTGAGTCTCTAAAAATGAAAAGCTTCTCAGTGCCGACAAGGCCACTGCAAGGCCTATAATGGACGAACTGCATTTGGATTCCAGGGACGCTGCTATATTATTTACAACGATAAATCCAGCTTACCATTTGGTATTATGTTACCATAGTCATCAACTGAAAATGCACTTTTAGAACCGGAGTCAACATTGACAACGACTAAAGAGGCACCCCTAGTGGAGCATCGCGCGCATTTCAAACGAATTAATAATGAGCTGCCAGTCACTCCAATGCCACTCCCGAAAACGTATCTATAGGCATGTACACTATAGACTATAACCTACCTAAAATCATTGTAGAGTAATTCCGCCCGCGGTATACCAGAGTTAACTATATCACTGACAGTGCGATAGATAGGAGGGGCATTGACAGGAAGATCTGAATACCAGTGAGAAAATGGTGGAAGGTCCTTTGTCTCAACATTCTCACGCATAGAAGGTTCCAAACAAGATGCAGATAACGTAGATAAAGTGTCTAACATAAAATAACGCCCAGCAGTGGTCATAGAATCAGGAGTATAACCATGTAAATACGATTGCTCTATAACCTCAGCCTTCTCACTCAGAAATGGTAAAAAAGGTACTAGAAACAAAGCAACGTAGAAGGCAATGTTGCTGTAAATCATTGAAATGATTGACCTAAACTTAACCTACCTCACCCGCGGTAAAACCGCTGATAAAAAGCGGTGCAGCTTTACATTTCTCACTAAAATTACCGACATTGAAAATATAAAGTTATAACGCCGCCACTTTACACACCGAGACACAACCCATACACTACACAAAGTATGCTACACATTATTGTTAAAATATATGTTAAATCAAAAACATAACGGACAGCTACTAGTACTGGTTTTTGCAGCCTGAGAGGCACCTCCAACCCATCCGGGATGCTTCTTGTCGTCCTTGTTGGTACCTTCAGCATCTGTTTCCGCGGATTCACCCGGCTCATCTCCCTTTGAAACATCAACGGGGTCCGATGTCTCAGGCTGAGCTATATAGACATGAGTAGGGTCGTTAGGATCAACGAAGGCACTGCCTAACTCAGAACCACTGGCAAATGGATGAGCGTTGACAGTGTACGCCGGGTTGTTGCGGATACGCGCGTAAGACATATAGAAACCCTTTAGAAACATCCCGCAACCCCTGTCGAAGTATATATAGAACATTCCAGTTTCCTTAATTGGTATAGTAGCGCTGCTATCCTACAACAAGGATGTATCTCCCCAAAGTAATGTATAATACATAGACATCTTAGCGAGTATACAAAGCATTTATGTTCCATAGTAGTGAGCACAAAGCACTTATGTCCCATAGTCGTTAATATGAACAGATGTAACATACCGGTTTGATAACGCCCTCAAGATAGTTAGAACCAAATACAGGCTGCCTAAATCGAGGTTCGTCAATCAAAGCATACGGGAGTGATAAGCTGGAAAATTGCTCGTTGAATTTTTTGTCCTTGTTTTTCACAAAAACAATTCGGTGTGTCGTGACGAAAGTGTCGCCACTTCCTTTCATGACCCTGCCCAGTGATACACATTCCAGTATTACGCTTACCGATCACTTATTTTCAGCTCGAATTTGGTATAAGGACGATGCATCAAAAGAAACTCGCCACTGTCACAAAGAGGAAGCAGTTGCTCTGTAATGTTATCGATAATATAAACAAACTAACTTGTATGCACGTCCTGTGTTAATACTGGATTTAACGCCATTGTGATATATATTTGAAATCAAAGTCCCCGGAACACATAGTGGCACTAACTGCCTCGGCGGAACCAGACTAACATGGCGCCCACGATGCCGAGATTTATACACATTACATTTTCTTAATGGGTATTATAACCAACAGGGTTCATACCCACGGGATAGCTTCTGGTAGTACTAAATGGGCACCAGATACTTCTAGACAGAAGGCTGGTGCCTTCGAAATGAACCTTCCACGTGCGACGGCAACAATCGGTCAACCGGATCCTTAAAGAAGGAATGCATCCATTACCCTACGAAAAGGCCATCCTAAGAAGGACGGTGCCAACATGGCAGGAAATTATATGCGATAACATAGTTAAGGGGACATTGTCCAAATCAGACATCGGCCTTGGGAAGTTCAGAAAACACTCAGCCTCCGCTGGAAAGTCACGCATAGGGCTGCAAAATGTGTTGTTGATCGTGTCGCCCGGCTGCGATTGCAGCCGCTTACTATTCTATCTACTGTTGTACACTATCAACCCCTTGCACGTATATGATAGTGAAACTTACAGGAACAGCATAGATATACCGGGAGACACACCAACAGAAAAACCTAACCTTTGTCTACAGAATGTTAGCATGTCTTTGCGATCGACCAAGTTATATCACAGAATATTCAACCTGGCATCTACCGACAGTGAGGATGCCAAGAACCATGGAATCATACCACAAATATTCCACAACATGAAATTAAGAAGTGTAGTTGATGTAGGATGCAGGTTAATATTTATCATAGGACTATTTGCAGATGAGGCGGTAACCACCGCCAGCCATTTCGGACAAATTATCAACCAGCTGTGCTATAGCACAGCGGATGTACCAAATAACAGGAGTGTAAAGTTGCCAATGCCAGTTTTTATAGAAGGATCTGTATTAGCACACGATAGGGAGAAGATGTATATTGAAGGTGGTATATACAGTGTACCATCCCGTATCCTGCTTGTTGATTTATTAACAGGGAAACTCACCCCTGAGATTGTCAGTGGGATTGTCATTGTACACGCACATCGCATGGCACATGATTATAATATACCATTCCTCATCAAGTTGTTACGTAGCCGCAATAAACTGGCATTCATCAAGGCAATAACAGATAATGTCATTTCAATGCGCGAGGAAGGGAGAGTGAATTTCGTACTTAAATCGATGTTCACCTCCGACTGCTTCATATACCCGCGGTGCAGTAGCTGCATAGACTCGGTACTGAATGACCCCGAAGTGCAGCCAGAAACATACGAGATAAACTTGCAACTAAGCGACAATGCCAAACAGATACATAACACAATAGTCCAGTTGCTGCAGAGATTAATGACCGATCTTCAAAGGCAACTTGGTGATGAGCTGCAGCACCTGGATATGAATGCTATAATGTATACAAGTAATGTTGACCGACTATTTTCAAATGCATTGCAAAAGGCATACGTATCAGCAAATAGTTACCATATCAGACGTTCAATGGCAAGCATAAGTAACCTCAAGATGCTGCTAAACCAACTGTATAACATGGATGCAATCAGCTTCCTCGCTTTTGGGGAATCCATGAAGGAAGCTGAAAGTGACTCACACTGGCTATGGACATCCTATGGGAATATCATTTATAAACTGGCCACTGCCAGGGTGTATGAACCTGACCCTCAATACGAATCAGGAGTGTCATTAAATATAGAGCAAGACAAGAAAGGTGAATGCCTTAGGCAAATTTTGTGCCCCAAGTATATTGGAAATGCAGAACTGGTGGAACTCATCAGGTCTGCAATGAAGTGGATACCGTCGAAACGTTTGTCTAGATTACCCTCAAGATATAGCATCACAACTAAGGCCAACTTGAGCATGGATCAAAAGCGTAGAAGATTGAATCATAGAGAGGGGAAGCACGCAAGACGCATATACCGGTATTTCAAAGCAGGTAACACCCTCGCCAGAAGAGCGATAATAGTAGTGGATAACAACTTCTTGTGTACTAACCTAAGAAAAAGCTTGACAATGTCACTGAGTAGATATAACGAAGCCAAGTTCATGGCATATGCAAACAAAAGAGCAGATAGGTACGATAGCAAAGAAAGTGAAGAACAAAAATATGATGGATACACAGAAACACATTTCCATCGTGTTATGATCAATACACGCAAGGAAGCAGATAAAGTGTTGCGCAAATTTGTCATATGGTCAAGATATAATGAAATATACGGAAAAAAAGGTGATAAAGTTGATATAGATGAAAGCGGTCAACCCAACCAGGAGCCAGAAACACGTGATTTCGCATCGATATGTCCAGAAAGTGAAGAAGATGACTCACCTCATGGAATGGATTTCATGGAACATGGACTAGCAGACCCTGTAACAATGGATGCATCCAGTGACAGTGAAGGGTCAGACGCAGATAAATCGGTTGAAAAAAAACCTACACAGGAAAAAGTAGCCCCTAAAAGGTTTGACGCATATACACTAACATTGGACGTGGGAAAGGACATTAAATGCATTACTAATGTGGTGAACGTGTCTTTCAACCCACCAAGAAATGAAGCTCTCAAGGGACTGATGGAAAGAAAACTGCTAAAAGATGCAGAAAATGATACGGTGCCAATAGTGTGCTCACCTCATGAATTTGGATATGCACTCCGCAAGTTCAAACCAACTGTTATAGCGGTGTATCGCCCGAACGTAAAGGTATTCAGGGTAATAGAGCAGTATTGCGCATTACATTCAGCCTCCGGGGGAAAAAGGTTCCTAAAAGTGTATATCATGTCATACGTAGATTGCCTGGAGTCACATAAGTTTGCCCGAGACTTGAAACATGAATTGGAATGCTGGAGAACACTACAGCAGCAACTTAAATCACTACAAATAACATATGACGAAACTGTGCTATTGACAAATAGATCAAACATGGGGAATCAGCAGTCCCTAACGAATACAGCTGCTCTGGAGGCACCAGGGACACTTGCAATAGCAAGTGATGCCAACGTGAAGTTGCCAAATGTTAATATACAAAATGTGAGGTTAACTCCACAGGTCATCATAGACATGCGGGAGTTTAAAAGTAAATTGCCGTTCCATCTGTACTACAATGGATTGCAACTAGTCCCGATTGTACTGGAGATGGGAGACTACCTACTCACCAGAGATATATGCGTCGAACGTAAGAGCCTGAAAGATTTGATCACATCATTGACCTCAGGAAGACTGGCACAGCAGGTATGTTGTTGTTTATCAAAACTAATGGGTACCAGGCCGAAGAACTGTGCAGTGTATATGACTTGCCACTGCTGTTAGTGGAATTCGATGACGCAGAGTCGTTCCACCTATCGCCCTGTAATGACGCCCATTCCCTAGGAATCAACTATGTATACTCAAAATTGTGCATATTGTGCTGTAATTACCCGAAATTAAAGGTAATATGGAGCCAAAGCCCGGAAAAATCAGCACATATTTTCATGACACTTAAAAAAGGACGTAGCGAACCTGATATTTCCATTAACACCGCAGTCATTGCAGCAGCCAGAGGCGATTGTAGCCCCGAAAACGGCGGTAGCCAAGTTATAATACGAAGAAAACCTGAAGACGTTAAAAATCGTGACGCACTAAAAGTACTTCGCAAAATACCAGGTGTCACAAGTTATAACATCGGGGAAATATTGTCAAGGGTAGGTTACACCAGATCTATCTAGTGCTGTATTAGCCCAATTCGATAACAGATCATACTTTATAGGTAGGATCCTTGCGACAGCTAAGTGAGATGGAAGAATCGGATTTGGCACAATTCCTACCAGCATGTAATGCAAGGGCTATATATAACTTCTTCAACCAGCCCTTTAGGGGCTACCGCACATACTCTATAACATAATGCTATTGTCACATTAAAATATGTGTACTAACTACATTAGCTTAAACAGTCACACTTCAACGCTTATTTGACCTTCTGGCACCGAAAGTGACCGCACCTACGGATTTACTAGCCCCTGGTAACTGGGAACGTTCCAAGGTTTCCTGGTAATTCCTTTTATAACGCATCTCTTGACGTAAACGCTCGTTCTCAAGCTTGTCCTTGGTACGCTGAGCACTGCCCCCGGCATCTATGTTCTTCAAATAAAAAAAGTTAGGCCCCAATTCATACAGCCACTCAGCGTCAACCGCAGTTACGTGGCGCATGTATTCCTTAGAAGTTATCACGACCTCATGGTAGACCACGTAATCAGGAGTGTAACCCATACCATAAAGTGCTGAAGTGGGATGCAAAAAACACGGAGCAAAGCTCCTCAAGTTAGAGTACTCACCAAGACCCTTTAACTTAGAGGCATTGTGGAAGTACCCAGAGCATATTGCACGGCGCACCTGGTCCCAATTAGTGCCGCAAGAGGTCTCCTCAATACCTTGCTTGGTCACAATGTCAAGGAGTTGCTGGCGGACCTCAGCAGCACGACGCAATGATTTTGGCTGAAGGCGATACTGTAAACACCACGAGTCGCTACGACCATTGGCACACCATTGCTTGTAGACATTCAATAGAGTCAAGTGGTCACTTTCTGGGACCATGAACTTCTCCCGGGTTGCATTATCAGCGCTCTCACGTTGCGCGTCGGTCTCATTCTCAACAACAAATACATTGGGAGCTGACATTACGGAGACCACCGTTAGTATCTCTGACATGCAACGCTCACTCTCGCCAGCGATCATCATCTTACTCAAAGGAGGCTCCAAAGGATAGTGAACGAGCTTACGACCAATGTCAGTCAACTCACCAAACTCATCAATGCCACCCAAAATCCATAACTGAAGCATGGCACTCAAGATGTTCTCAGCATGCGGTGGGTCAATGAAATCAAATTCTGTAAGGCGCTTGACTTTTAGGGATTTAAGAAGCAAGACCACGTTGCAAAGGTTAGTACGCATAATCTCAGGGACATTGTTCTCAAATAGATCATTCAAGTACGTGCGCTCAGTGTAAAGCCTATAACATATACCAGGTGCCGTGCGCCCTGCCCTACCGGATCTTTGATTGGCACCAGCCTGACTAACAGGAGTTATCTGAAGACTGTCCATACCGACTTTAGGGTTGTAAACCTTCAACTTACAAAAACCACTGTCAATCACGAATTTAATGCCATCCAAAGTCAAAGATGTCTCGGCAATGTTGGTGGAAACGATAACCTTGCGATATGGGTACTTCTTGAAAACACGTTGCTGCAATTCACTTGGTAACTGACTGTATATAGGCAATACACAAAATGGCTGTAAATCAGCACGAGTAGTAGATTGCATGACCTTATAGAGTTTAAGGTCTAATAATTCACAAGTAGCGTTAATGTCATCCTGACCCGTCATGAAGATTAAGACATCACCAGGACCCTCTGATATATGCAAAGATACACATTTGTCAACAGCAGACTCAACATAGTCATTGCCCATAGAACGCATATACTCTATCCTCACGGGAAATGTACGCCCAGGGATTTTGTAAATTGGACAGTTGCCGAAAAACCTTGCAAACTTATCCGCATCCATAGTAGCCGATGTGACAATAACACGAATATCCCTGCGACGTGCAACAACAGATTTTAGAATGCCAAATAATACATCAGTGTTCAAACTCCGCTCATGCGCTTCGTCCATGATAATACAGCTGTAACGATCAAGATCAGGGTCCATTAAAGTCTCCCTCAGTAATATACCGTCAGTCATGAACTTAACAGCGGTGTTCCTGCTGGTTAGATCCTCAAAACGAATGGAATAACCAACTAGGTCACCCACCCTAGAGCCCATTTCCGCAGCAACACGCTGGCAAACTGATACCGCAGCAACCCTACGAGGCTGGGTGCAACCTATAACACCGCGCTTATAGTAACCTGATTCATATAGGAATTGAGCTAGCTGTGTTGTCTTACCAGAACCAGTTTCACCAACAACAACCATTACCTGGAATTGACCAATGTATGAAAGCAACTCATCACGACACTTGAATACAGGTAACTGCTCACGAGTCTCACGAAGCTTTTTTTTGGATTCACTCAGCCGTTCGCACAGTTCAGACTCTGGAATGTCGGTATCCATAAATTGGGAGTATTTGCTATCGTTGGCACTGTTGTCCGGCTGGTCGTGACTCTTGTCTTTACTGTCGTCACCCAAGAGTAACAACGAACCAAGCTTGGAACCCTCCAAATCCCAGAAACGAACGCGACTGGCATTACGCTCAGATTCCTCCTTAAGCTTACGAAGAATGGCACTGCCCTTCTTAGCCATCTGAGCTATATCAGAAGTGCTATCCTTGACCACGGAAATCTTCTGGTTCAAAAACTTGTTGTATATGTGATTGAAGGTATTGTCACCAGCAGCAAAACTAGAATCAAGCTCATCACGAGTTTCCTTGGATAAGCCATCGTATATAAATGGCGGTATCACGGAACGCACAAGAACTATCTTTTTGGCTTCCTCCTTGTGCATATTGCTCTCAGTGAGACCCTGGTACTCCAGGGTACTCAGACGTGATCCAGCACCACCCTGACTAATACGAGATAATTCCCATAAAGAATTATCAATGTGCTTCTGAAATGATAAAGAGCCCTTAGACCTCTGATTGGCAGTGCCCAGCTGCTTTATGGTACCAGGCAGCTGGGCCTGTCGCTTGGCTTCCTGCTCAGCGTAATATACCTGATTACCCTCATCATAGTTGTTCTGCATTAAAAAACTCTCATCATCACGATCATACCACATGTGATCTATAATGCGGTCATAAGGGTCTACACGAGATGAATTGCGGTAATATTTGCGATCAGCCTCCGGAGAACGGGCACCAATATGGTCTCCATTCTCCCTTAATAAATCGGTATCATCAGCTGAATCGGTATCCTGATAACTCCTTTTACGGAATGTTGACGTAGACGCTGTAGAAGGAGTCCTAGGGACCGATGCTTTCGGTAACTTTGTTACCTGAAAATCATCAAAAGGGTCCATCATGGACAAAATTCACTATATGCGATATGAAATCACTAGGTTGTAACCTAGTATGAATATATAAGATTCTCCAACTAATGGAGAATAAAAGACACTCCATTAGTAGGAATAAAATGACCTAAAGTTGTGGCGCGCAGTAATGTTGTACCCATTAACACCCACATTAAGGACAGAAAAAATATATTTGAAATCACACATACGTATATTTTGTATTTATTAGTTAAAAGTCAAGATGACGCGACCTAATGTGCTACATGTCGTCGCGAACCTTGTCAAGCGTATACAGCAGTGTAACGCGCTTGAGTATGACCCTCTTTCGGATAAACTACGACCATCCATTACCGAAGAGGATGTAGTTATGTACGAAGAAAAGGTTGTGTCAGGACGTTTTGACAAGGTAAAGCAGTGTGCCCTGGATTCACTTGTGCTTATACAAGGTGCCGTTCTTCCTACACCAAAGGTGTGGAATATAAACATACCTGCCGCAGACTTCAATGCCTCCAGGGCACTTTATCCCATAGTCAAGTGCGCTATAGACTGCATTATTAACCAACTGGACGAAGTACTCGCCAATGCATCGCAATTTAAAGAAATGACAGTTGATACGTCAACCCTAACATTTGAAGGGTTGTTCCTAATCGCAAAAACGGGATTAGAAATGCTTAATCCGTCTGTATTAACAGTTGAAAATGATTTATTATACATGATGTTGCAACTTTTCAACAAAGCCACTACTCTCAAACCGCTTTTGAATATGTGTTTGACCTGCCTGACAGTGTACCTGTCACGCCTGGTGTCAGCAGATATACTACAAGAACTTGAAAGCGAGACCCTTAAGACACTAGCACAGATAAAAGTTGTATTCGAGAGCACTCTCAACATTGCTATATCTGGTGAAGGTAAAGAGTTAAACACAAATGCTGTGTCTTTATTAAGGATAACCATTAGAACGGTTATACATAAACTTCAACAGCTATCAACGTCAGCCGACGCTGACCGTAACAGCTCAGATGTCAAGTTTTTGACGAAGGTAGTGGATTGCTGGTATAGTGTCTTAATTACCACTCTAATGAAATTACGTGCTGAGATGGTAGTGTCAAGCACGAAACACGTTAAGCTAGAAAAACTGATGCGGTTACTTGCTTCATTCCCACCATTGCCACCAGCGCATCGGTTAAGGGTGATGTTGCAAATAGCTCTCACCCTCCAACAAGATTCATATTGCCTGCTGCAAACTGAAACTTTAACGACACTCACAGCAATGATGGATATTGAAGACCAGAAGAATAGTGTTATCATACGAAACAACATACTACCATTAGCTGAAGCTATCATTGAGTTGCTGTTCGATCCGAGATTCTGTGGTAATTCACAGGGTGCAACTGTATTGACAGATTGCAGTAAGCAGGTGCAGCTTGTATACTGTATTGCCCAGTGCATACGGACTGTAAAAACAACACCAGTGGATAAAGATCCCCAACATGTAGATGAATACCTTCAGCAACAAACTTTATCACTGTTGAACAGTGCAAATGAAGATCAAACAGGCGAATCCGAGAGAATCAGACGATTAATGAAGGATACAGAAAATGAACCTGAATTGAAATGTGAATATCAAACATTGGAGGACTTTCTAGCCTCACGTGATGATTGTCAGCTCCTGACACGCCTCGCTAAAATGTTCCAGTATCTGATGTCGTATTCTAATAAAGCATTAGATGAGGCAATAGCGCTGGTCATCTGCTGGCTGTTCAGCGAGTTTGATTTTGGTTTGTGCCTCAAAATGCTGGCACCATTGTGTATGCATTACCTGCGCACTAAGCGCAGCAAGATGCTAGAAGGTATACACAACTCAACAGCTGTACCACAAGGTATTGCTTCAATAGCAGAGACAGTTACATCACGATGGGTATTCGGTGGAAGAATATTCTACAACGCACTGGAGGCCTTCAGAGATACACTCTCTATGCGTGACGTTGAAATTGACCCTAACACGGATAAACCACAGGAAGTGGCCATATTCGCGTCGATATTTGAATGCACGCTAGATATCGCAAAAGAATCAGCTGGTAACTTCCCAAGGGACCTAGAAAACTGCATTGGGCTATATGTCAAGATATTCGGGTTGGAAACATACCTCAGGATATTACCACTAGAGCCACTGTACAGTGTACCAATCACATCCGAGACGTACCGTACAGATGCTTACGTTTACATGTTGCCCATATTACAGAAGCAACTAAAAGGTGTGCCCCTAGTAGTCTACGTTAAATATATATTGCCCGTGCTGAAACGTCTAGAGGCACTAATGGCAAAAACAAAGGAATGCGTTGCAAATATATCTAACGAAACTACACTAGCCTTTGTGTTGCATTCTTATGAGGGATTAGTGGGATACTTTTATGGCATCCTAACAGCTATGGCAGCCTGCGCTGAAGATTGTAATGCTGCCATAGAGATGGACGATTTCGCTTTGCTGAAGCATATATTAATGATCCTAGACGAAGGAACCAATCGAACAGTAATAGCGTGTCGTATCATCGCTGCTTTCCACAACCTAGATAATGTTGGAACACGATTGATTGGACTTTTGGTCAAGCGTTTTGTGGCTGTCGAGACTGCAACGCCGCCAAATGATTCAAGCAATACTCAGGCACTAGAAGATGCATTGTTAGCGGCTATTGCCAACTGCGGCAAGTTTTGTGATTCAAAGATGCTGGGTGACAATTTGCAATCGTTCGAAGCAGCACTACAACGAACCAATTGCAGCTATGACCCGTTGGTAAAGATTGCCAGGGCGCTACTGCCATCGGTGGATGCCACATTGAAGTCAAAACTACATAAAAGATGGGTGGAATTAGCGAAAACTAACCCTACTAGAAACTTGTACCTGGCACTAAAACGAAGTTGCGAGACACTTGCGTTAGATATCAAAAAGTGGTCAGAAGATAACAAAGAGTCTGGATCGTCAGGTGATGGCCCTAAGATTGGTATTTCAAAATACATCGCTGATGCATGCTCAGCAAATGGGATAATAGACTTATCCGACGCACTACAAGTTCTACCAAATGCAAAACCCAAGGAAGAAACGGAAGAACATAGCAAGCACAGAATGGCGTGCATCGAGGCGTTCGCACGTCTCTTGGAAGTCATGAAAATACATGGGTTCTTCACTGCCAATTTGAAGATGGTGATTGATAGTATAGTCAAGCCACTGATACTCGAAGCCATGCTCAACGCATGTGCACCAAATAGTAACACGAGGTCCAGTGCCCTGGGTATATACGATACCATCTGCAATTTGAAACTAGACGAAATAGGTGATGTACTCAAGTTTAGCGTATCGGCACTAGCATCGGGAACGACAATTACCATGCAAGCTGTATTGGTCAAGTGCCTCACTAGACTGATGGCCCGGCATAGCAGTGAAGCAGTGAAGTACAATTTGACACAAGTGTTCTCCTATGTATTTCGCCTGCTGAGTATGGCGGACCAAAAGCTGTATATACAGCTATTGAAATTCGCCAGAGTATGCATTGTGAAGTTGAATCAAGAACAGGTCTTGTGGTTAGCACCAATGCTAATGAAAATGTTTGACAATGCAACCTGCTGCCAGCGCTCAAAGGTTTACGTCAGGCGTGTAGTGCAGAAGCTAATGGTTAAGCTATCCAGGGACCAGATAATACACATCTTCCCGCAGGAACACCTGCCACTAATGCACCACCTACTGGCCGAACAGCGCCATAAGAAGAATCATAAACTGCGCAGAAAATTCAAATCAAGAGATGAGGATGCTGATGATGACGAGGAGTTTATTGGTAACATGTTCAAAACAGATGATGAAGGCCGACTGATAATCACTGATGACGTCGATGAGCCTGAACATTATGGCGATATAGATGACCATATTAAATTCGTTAAACATAAAAAGAAGGTACGACAGCAAATAAACAAAAAAGAAAAGCGTGGTGACGTACAACCATATGCATATATTAAGCTGAACAGATCCAAGACAGCTGAAAAACACAAGAGAGATAACATCAAAGCCCTGAAATCAATCGCTAAACCTAGGAATTAGCAGAGAGTAAGCTAATATCTATCAGGGTGTTACACCAACTTAATCGCTAATAGATATACGTTTGTACTTCATTTCCACTGTATAACCATTTTAGAGTCATGGAGGTTTTCCTTAAGATGGACTAGTAATTACCATTCTTAACCCTGGTGTATTCCTATAAACATTTGTTCTTACCTGGATGTAATGTGATTACACCATTCCATTGAGGGAAGTTAGCAACTCCATGGTATTGAAGACGTGTAAAGGGCATCTACATATGTTCAAAGGTTCTACTATGGGCAGAGTGACCCTTATATCAGCATCATTCATGGCAACACTATACAGTTGTACCAATGGATCTAGGTAATATTGCTACAAAGTTCAATTCCAGCAATTAGTGCCGTGATAACCAATTACATGTACTCAAGGTGGCGATATAGATTAGTTATTACCTAATTAATACTATGTAGTACTAATTCACAGAAAACATTTGCCCACAAACATAGCTGAAGGTAATACTGTGAAATAAAATATTGAAATGTTACACCGCTTTATTCGACAGATTCGACATGTACTGTAATAAGTCGATAGGCAGAATGGTGATGAAGTCCTTGGTTTCAGGAGATACGGCACCAGCGGTCCTGAAAAATGCCGAAGGCTTCAACATGGATAGATGCTTGTCATCACGTGATGCAAGCTCATCTTCATAAACATTAGCAGCTATAACCTGCTTCTCTACCACGTAACGTATGCACCACTCCCTGATGCCATAAGCACCAATGCAATGTGACATAACAATCATAGGGACAACCTCTTCAACGCTAAACTCTGTTGTATGTATACCACGCTTGAAGACCGCCTGCGAAATGGCCCCAAATATATCAGATCGCTGTACCCAAAATGAATCAATACTACAAAATGTTCAGAGAAAAGCTAAATGACATTTACAAACAGTAGAACAAATTATTAACGGATACTATATAAACAACGTACCTGAAATAGCTCATCACGTCTTTCTAAAATTTTAATCTTTGCAATGCTAAGGTCAGATGCGGCTTTAGATAAGTATCTCACGATATTTGTGCAGCACTCCCTAAGTTGACCGACATCAATATTGCCCGGAGATACAGGACTATGTCCACCTTCCTGGTTTGCATCATGCGTCCCAGGAGCGATAAGAGCGTTGATTTTTGCGATACTGTTTTGTAAGAACACGATAAGGTCAGAGATAGTTCTACCAATTTCAGGCATATTATCCCACTTGTTGTTAATGTGCTGGGAAGTAGACAGTGCTGCAGAGCAACCGTCTAATATAATAGTCTCTATATCTTCTAGAGTATACCCCGGCGAGTTGCAATTGGTAAACCTAGATGTAATACTCACCAGCTCGAGTTGTAAGTCTTCCAAAGAGCATAACAACTCGTCGTCCATAATGGGATCCTCTGACATGGCGTATACCATACGTATCCTCTCGCCTATACCTAAACTCAGCATCTTCAAGAAACCTAACCAAATGTCCGCAGTGAAGCATTTCATCAACAACTTCCGCTTAGTCTGTACATTGAAAATCAATTAAACCAGGCACTTACAGAGTCAAGGCGATCCTTTAGATAAATAGTCAACCTAGCTGGATCAAGTAGCAACAGATTGTTTTTCGGCGAGCTGCTTTTAGCAAATAATGGCCTGTTGCAATCATCCATGCCATAGCAGATACGTTGCACAACCCTAGACTCCAGCAATAGCTTACGAAATGGAAATTCAATCAATAGCGCAGAAGGAGTACCTTCAAACACACTCGACTGCCCATCATCATTGAAATCCCTAACTATTCGTCTAGATACCTGCGGTGGAAGTAAACCTGCACAGCAGGTAAAACCATCAGGAAGATGCTCAGCAACCAAGGCTACTGCATCTTTGAAATCCGCAAAATCACGCGGAGTTGCCATGTGTACCGTTACTTAAAACAATGAGAAATTCTAAAAAACGATAGCCTCTAATAATCAAACAACATTAGAAGCAACATACACACCGAAAGCAGAAGATAAAAACAAATAGGTATATGCCAAAAAATTGAAATAGTAACGACGCATTGTGATATATAAATAAAGTATACAAAACAATGAGTCACTCAGCAAAAATTCCACATACAATGGATATCATCATGGTCACACAAATATATAGCATATTGCTCTACAATAGATATACACAATAGTAAATACTTTGGCTATATATGTACTAAAATATTATGCGATAACGCCATTGGAAGATGGCATATTATTCGCGAATGTATATGGTTTCAGGTACTCTACACATTTGTAGAAGATTGCGATAATTTTTGCGATAATCATGTTGGAAGGCAATCCATCAATATGGGAGTTCAATTAAAATCCTTTAGTCTATTTTGTATGTCCGATATATCTTTCTCCAGCATCGCTAAATGTTTGCCACCTTCCTCAATTAACCCAGCGAGGTCTAGTGAAATGCTGTTCATCAAAATGATCTCTTGACCAGATAGTCGGCTCACTTGATCGAACAAAGCGTACTTATTCCTAGATTTTGCCTCATGTAGCATTTGATTGTGCATAAGACACTCCGTGTTAATAAGGTCATCCACATCAATTCCATCAACGGCTTCTTCATAACGGGCATCCACCAGCGGCATTCTAAATATGTACCGAAGAGTTTTCAACCCTCCAATTTCACTGTTGACGCTGAAAGTACTCGTGTCTTTATGAGCCTCACCTGTCGAAGACAAGGAAGGACTAGACACCATTGACTCCAAAGTCTCACAGGTCTTGGAATCATATATGCGTCTCTGCCTCCATACATTCACACAAGTAATAATATGCACGGCATTAGAGCAGTGAATGCGACTTGAATGGGTAATAGCTGGTATACAGAACCTTCGCAGGCCAATCTCCGCAAAGCAAGGTTGATTGTTCCGCGAAACCCTCCCGTATTTGTGTAACAAATGATTGTACACATAGAATATACCAAGCCTAGTGACTGAAGAGTTTGTAGGTATGGATACGAACACATCGTGCATAAGCTGCAGTAGAGCACCTGGTGGATCTGAATAGGAAGAAGCCAAATCAGCAGCACCCTCAATAGCAACTTGAGCCGTGTCTATACTCCTGAATACCGCAGATAACTTAGATTCAGGAAAGATCCGTTCACCAAACTCCTTCCTTCGGTCAGCATTCGATATATTCCGCACCTTTTGCTGAAGCTCGACGTTATCAGCGATGTACTCCGACAGATACTTGGACATTGATACAGCATTACCCAATATACTACTAGGAAGAAGGCTAAGTAGTGACATAGGGCCAGAATCATTAAACGTGGATGAAGGTGTGAATCTATAACTTGGCCCTTTATTAACGTCATCATGACTACTACCAGGTTTGCTCATATAGGGATATTGTGAACCATCATGATGCGATAAGCCATCTGCAAATCTTACTTGGCGCTGATTTGTATAGTGTCCACTCATATGCGATCCATCCGTAGTATTATCGTGAATTGGTTGTCTTACACTGTTGGCATAAAAACCGTTCCCAGTCACATCACTTGCATTATATGGAGAGTCACTAACATCGTCATCACTATAATTGTCTTGTAATATTATTTCCCTGTGGAAGGTTGAGTCATTATCATCCTCATCAACTGCTTCCTCATCGGAAAGTGGACTCAAATCAGGTGATTTAGTGCCAGCCATCCTTTTAAGGTGGGATTTAACCAATTGATATATTGTTATGTTAACCAAAAAATGCCATATCCCGTATAACTTGGCTTCTCTCCCTTATTGTAGGGTACCTTACCAGTCCATAACCGCGCCTGTATTCAGTGGATGTGCCACACACACAACTTTTTTTATTCTTAAGTTACCTATACGATTTGCAAGTTATTAGACCTATTGGATACTTTTTGCGGTCATAGAAGTGTTTTGACCCTCTTAATAACAAGGTTGTAATACAAATTGATAAAGTGGGTTCGCAATACTCTCATATACCGGATTCCATATTTTTTTCATAGGCTTGCTAGTGTATGCTTTATGTAATTTCAATTAGATTTTGAGGCATAGTTCTATTAAAAACCTTCGACTTGGTTAGGCCAACTACGTTTTGAATAGTGCCATACAACATCCTTACACACTCTGATAGAACTGCAGCAACTATATCTATTGAATAGGATCAGTGTATATTTTTTGGATATATGAACTACATTTTCACGAATTGGAAAATTAATTCGTGTCTGACTGTTAAGTACAGTGCCATTATTCATAGTATAACTAGAATATGGGTATTCATTTAACGGTTTAAATTCTGGAATGCAGTTATTTGGTGCTAGTTAAGTTAGCATTGTATACCGCTCTGGTTGTGAGATTGGCATTTTCCATGCTAGGTATTGATCGTATCATTCCTTAAACTGCCACTTAGAACCAACTACCACAATGGCAGGCACACTTGGAGGAAGTATTTTTACACGTCTGCTATCAATATGGAGGTCTCTACGTGGCGAAGTTGTGCGAATGGTAGACGAAGCTACCGATAATAAAACCGAACCCGGATGTTATCAACAATCGGATGCTAATAAATTCACCGCCGATTCCCGAGCGGACTCGCTTAGCACTACTGATGGCATAGATCTCTCAGTAGAGCAGAATGAGTTGAGCCGTGCTTCCTCAGAGTGCGCTACACCAAAGAGTATAGACATAACAAATGATTTTGCAGTAACAATAGAACAGGATAAAGCAGACGCTGAAAATGCCAAAGAAGCATTATGTAGCACTGTTGAAGCCTGTCGTAACAACATGCCTCTTGATGACTTGTTACAGGTGTCAGTCGGCCTACATAATAACCTAGAGACCCGACTTGGCAGTTTATGTGAAAAGCTAAACAGCATCGGAGCACCCATACAAGCTGCCAAAACCGAGTTGCCCTTAACTATACCAGCAAACATACTTGAAAATGTAGCTAAAGAAAAGGCATTGGCTCATAAACGTGAACGCTGCCGTAGAAGCCCACGTACCCAACACCAAACACTAAATCTCGATGGGAAACGTCCGAATAAAGTGGCTAAAAAAGCAGGACCTACAACTTTGGAACAACTGGAGTTGTCAAAGGAAACACGCCAGCTACTAGAACTTAATTCACCACAAATATCAAAAAAAGATTAAATACCCATAAATGCCGGATACCCACTGTCTTATAACGTATGATACACGATATATAATTGTATAGACAGTTGATATGTATTTTCATATATACCCACCACATAGACTAACTATAGATATTTTATTGATAAATCCAATATAGTATTACTGTACAGTCTATCGTGGAAGTCCATTTATACCACATAAGCAATGATGCTTCCGTTTAAAACCAAACATAGTCAGGCATCATATACTAGCTTCCACCCCGGATAAATTAGGTTCAGTAACCTTAAAAACCTCGTTTAACTTCTCAGCCAACTTCTTCATCTCGACAATGCAACCACTCAAACGGTCTTCATGGTTCATAGCATTGTCGTCGGTGGCTTTCTTCTTAAACATGGATATCGCATTCTGTATATCACGAACGGATTTCTTGGGAATAGTGCTCTTCTCAAATGAACCGTTCAGTTCAGCAGTCTCCTGAGCAGTTAAGTATTCATAGAAAAATGGCTCATACAGATTATTTAACGCAATAAGCTCCCTAATTGATTTGGATAAGATAGCCCTAGTTCGTTTTATGCGATTTGCAGTAAGTATGTGTAACTTGCTGGGAATAGTAGCAAAGTCCCTACAAGCTAATAACTGATGGTGGAACCGAATGGCATTTACAAGTTCAAAGTGAGCTTCCGTGATGCTTTTGCGCAATGAGGTTTCCCTTACAGCTTTGTTGTCCTTTAAAGTTGGTAGCAGCTGAAGAGTGCATATGAGTTCGTCGGGTGTCATTTTTCGTGACTGGATTTCTACAGGTATTGCATCCTTCAGTGGCATCCCTTGCCTCACATACATTTCAACAGTCTCCGATGCATCCTTTATACCCACACGAGAAAATAACTCTATTGATACACGGATTGCCTCTATATGTTCGGATATTTCCCGAAGCGATTGATAAGACAACCCATTCTCCCATTGCAATGATGCACCATTACTTAGTGGTGCTCCTTTGGAATTACCTCCTCCATACAACACTAATAGTTCATCAAAGCAGTCTTTAGTTTCTTTTAACGTTGTGGCCAGCGCCGCACTGTGAGTATATATATGTTTAATATTTACGCGTGCCTTATCGAGAGCACGTTGAATTAACACTGTACGGTCAACGGTAGTTTCATCATTCTGCATCTGAGCAGATTTAAACTGTCGATATACTTGCATTTTCCAAAAATTATAATATCGATAATTTTAGATCTCTTAGTGACTGGTTCGACATTGATCATACAGACCCAGGATGATCTGATCTGATTTTAAGATTCTCCCATTACCATGTGATATACCTCTTGATAATTTATTATTACGTGTTCCATATAAGTGCATCATTTATTAACCACTATTATACAAACATGTCATTAACCAGTTTTGTAAATGTTGCCAAGGACAGGTTGGCCAATAGATGCCAAAACATATAGAGGCTAATAGAACAAGCATGGATCAATGATAATTTGTATTATAGAATATTGAGTCTCTATATAAAACAAACTGGAGTCATAAATCTAAAGACAACATTGAGATCCATTTTAAGGAATCACTTAGTATGTGGTTAGAAAAAATAATGCTATAATAACTGAAATTATGTCACCAAGTTTTCTTTAAATGGTAGACACCATTATTATCGATATGATCAAGCGGTGATCTTGTTTCCTTACGTTGCTTCCTCTGTTTTCTAGGGACACATGAAACCTAATGGTCATCACTTACTTCTTCTCTATCTCTGCAAACCTAGCGCCTCCTTTAGTTTCAAAGAAACACTTTACACCAAGCTCCTTTTCCTAAAAGTATATAACCATTTTACGATATTTACATCGCAATCAATTAGAAAGTATATTAATATTTACATATAACATACCAGTCGCTGTTTCTTTTCTATATTGCGCTTGAGGGCTCTAGACCTTTGCAAAAATTCATTGTATGGCATCTTGCGATTTTTAGCAACCTGTAGAAATAAATAACGATTGTTTACGCTTATGGGCATGGCCATTAATAACAAGATTCCATGTAAACATTAATAAGGCCTCATAATACCCATACAATAAGCTTTACTACACATACCTTTCCTCCCAATGCTACCAATTTAGCATTGTCGTATTGACGTTTTGCGATAGAATCGAGGTGTGGATAAACTGAAAATGTATCTAAAGTCTGTAGCTATATTGTCACATACCTAGGTTTCGTATTTCTTTAACAGCATTTTTAAAAGCCTCCTTTTGTTTTTTAACTTCTGGATCGGGCTCCCAAGGTTTGCGCCTATTAGGAATAGATTTGTCAACTGGCTGCACTTCTATTGGCGCATCTGCGTCACTATCCTGTTCTTGGTTATTGTCTATAGATGCGAAAACATCATCTATATCAGCGGTAGCACTAGGGTGAGTTTGCGATTCATATAATAAACGTTTGTTACGTGTCTTCTTTCGTTTTGGTTTTTCAGCCTTAAATCCCCAAAATCGGTCAAGTTTGACCTCTACAGGTGTTTTATTGGCGTACAACGCCAGGCGTTTCAGAATCTGCAATCTGCTCTTTCGTAATTTCATATTTATGTTATCGGCATCTGCACATTCCACCCGCCATTGTTATACACCAGAGTATATAGAGGTGTGCTTAATCAGGGCAACACATGCTCAATTCTTTAGTAAAATTCGGTAAAAGATTCCTATTACGTAGTGGTTATACCAGGCTTGTAGATCGACTGTCTACCTTCCCTTGCATCACCATGTCGAACAAAGTAGAGATTGATGCGAATGAATATCACAAGTTGCGCGTTGCAACAGTCCAAGAATGGCGTCGAAACAAGACTGCCTACCCACATAAGTTCACGGTATGTTCTTTTATAGATGAAATTCACATTTTGGTGCCATTCTTGCATCCATGGAATCTGTTCCTCTGATTTGTGTATCTAGATTATAGCCAATAGACCCAGGTGTTGCTAATGCCAGCACAATTGGTTCTATCTTATAGTGTTATTGATTTGGCTTTTTATGCCATTAGACGGTAGTTGTGGTATTGGACTTGAGTATACGCCCAGATGTTCCATTTCTGCTCTGCGGACCATTAGATTAATACTTGTACAGACCAACATGAATATTGAGGAATTTATCAACAAATATGATCACCTCACTGCTGGTCAATATGTGGAAAACGAAGAGGTGCGCATTGCAGGTCGCATTACTCGTATGGCCTCCAGTTCTTCGAAATTGCGTTTCTACGATGTGCGCTCCAACGGTGTAAGATTGCAGGTTTTCGTAAACTACGAATACCACAATGCTAGCAGTGGCGATTTTATGGAAATACACAACTCATTGAAACGTGGTGATGTTGTGGGTATCGTTGGTTTCCCAGGTAGGTCCCTGGACTATATATCGACATCTTCGTAGGCCGTTCTAAGAGGGGCGAGCTTAGTATATTCTTGCGCGAAGTTCGCCTGCTTACACCTTGCTTACATATGCTTCCCGATAAATCTGGTCTCAAGGATCCGGATACAAGGTTCCGTCAGCGTTATTTGGACATGATAATGAATGAAGATGCAATGAACGTTATGTTTACCCGTTCTCGTATAGTATCATATACTCGCAACTTCTTCAGTCAACGTGGTTTCATGGAGGTTGAAACTCCAACTCTTAATGTACAGTGTGGTGGAGCTTCAGCGCGCCCCTTCATCTCACATCACAACGACCTGGACATTGATTTGTTCCTACGCGTAGCTCCTGAGTTGCCCTTGAAAATGATTGTTGTTGGTGGTTTTGAAAAGGTCTTCGAGATTGGCAAGTGCTTCCGCAACGAGGGCATCGATATGACTCACAACCCCGAATTCACTAGTTGTGAGTTTTACTGGGCATATGCTGATTACAACGACCTGATACAATTGACTGAGGAGTACCTTAGTTCACTGGTTCTTGAATTGCATGGTGGCTATACTCTCCCTTACCATCCAGATGGCCCTGAAGGACCCGAGATCATTTTGGACTTCAAGCCACCGTATGATCGCATTTCACTAATCGATGGTATGTGCCATCATGTAATCTAATATATATTATCAGCGCTTAAGCAAGGTACTGGTATCGATTTCGTCCCACCTTACAACTCGGATGAAAACTGTGAGAAGTACCGTGAAGCCATCAAGGCAGCTGGACTCGAAATGCCTAAACCTGCTACACCCGCCAAGTTGTTGGACAAGCTTGTAGGCCACTATATAGAAGACCGCATTGGCAACCGTCCTGCTTTTATAATGGACCATCCACAGTGCATGTGTCCCTTATCTAAATGGCACCGTTCTAAGGAGGACCTATGTGAGCGTTTCGAGCTCTTTGTTTGCGGCCGTGAACTCATCAATGCATACACTGAGCTCAACGACCCATTCAAGCAGCGCGAATGCCTCCAAGAACAGAGCAAGGTAAGTTCTTGCTGATTGGTGATAGATGCTTTCAGGCTAAGAGCATGGGTGACGACGAAGCCCAGGATGTTGATGAAGGTTACTGCGTTGCTCTTGAATATGGGCTACCTCCAACTGCCGGTTGGGGTGTTGGTCTCGACCGTCTAACCATGTTTATGAGCGACCGCAACAACATTAAGGTAAAGACATTATGCAAAGTATTCACTCTTGCTTCAGGAAGTTCTCTTCTTCCCTACGATGAAACCACTGCCTACTAACACTCCATCTTCTGGATCTAAATCCGGTAGTACTGCCACTGAAAAGGAGGCTGAATCAGCTAGTACCGCCTGCCCCGCGCCTTCCACTCCAAGTGAGGCCGCCGAGTGAAAACCTTATTAATTCTAATGAATTTTCATTTTTTTTCATATATAAATAATCACTAATACAACAATGGTGGGCCGTAAAGATAAGCTCCAGCAGATTATGACCCAGCCGATCGTAAGTTTTCCTGTCTATCAGTTCTTGCCTGGCCTGTGTATAATACCGGGCTCGGCTACATCTACCTTTTTTGTAGAGTACTAACGTCTTTTTTCCTAGCTTTATTTATGTGTAGAACCAGATCTTCCGGTTTTTCACGAGCGGGACTCGCGTGCAGATCTGGCTTTACGACCAACCTAATTTGAAGATAGAAGGCAAGATACGTGTAAGTTATGTGCTATGCGTGTTTTACTAAGTGTTAGGGATTCGACGAATATATGAACATGGTTCTAGAGGATGTAGAGGAGCTCTACGTAAAGAAGCAGGAACGCAGGGCTTTGGGCACTATTCTGTTAAAGGGTGATGCCATGGCTTTGATCACCGCGGCGCCATAAAGCGCGATACCTATCGTAAATTGATATTACAAGCAACTTTAATGATCGCTATACCGTGTAGTTATGTGTTTCTCTTTTGTGAATCCTTCAGACAGTATCCACATTTGACGCGATCACTGATACTCCCATATACACATTGTGACCCAGCTATAAGTTGCATTTCAGTATCTTCTAAAATATTTATTATATTTATATGCGTGCTTGAATCTATTATTTGGATTTAGGTGTCACATTCTGGTGCTTGCACAATGGTTCCCTGTGCTATCTAGAGCGTGCGTAAATCTTGCAGTACGAATCTAGGCCCTGTGACCGAGGTCTGTACAAAATTTTGTTACTATGGACATGTTTGTTGACCTCTTGGATTCGCAGTTACAGACGCCTGAGGAGTACGGCTTGTTGACGTCGCAGGATGAAGGGTCCATTCCTGTGGAGTCACACTTGAACAAGTTGATTACTGCCGCCAGCGATGCTGCCAAGGCGTCAAATTTACTTCCTACGGAAATTGACTACTCCGTCCTGGTGAATGATTCTTCCTTTAGCTCGCGTCTCTTCGGTCTCTCTAGTAAATGCACAGATACCTTTTCTGCTATCGACCCTTTGTTTCGTAAAATAGGCTTTGAGGACTATGACGATATTTTGTCAACTCAGGCTTTGGAGGCGCTTTCAGAGGAGATTTACTTGGGCTTGAGTGTTCATCACAATGACCCTCAGCAGGCTGTTTCTGACTTCTTGAAGGATGAAAATTATCCTTCAAAGATAAAGACTACCACTGAGATAACAACTCAACGACAGGGCGGTAATGTGGCTCGTAAGAATCAATCAAATGACTTTGAATCTCGCCTTGATCACTTTCCTTTGGAAATTCACTCGGAGTCGTATAAGCGGGTCCGTAAACACCGGCAGCACCGATGGAATCACCTTATAGACAACTTCTCTCTGCGCTTATTGCAGCGTCGACGTTTCCCTAAATTCAACCCGCTTGACCCAAGCGGTAGTGGGCTTGGTATTCGTACTGATTATCCAGGTCCTGTGGAATCAGATCCTGGTCTAGAACGTCGATTTGTGCCTAAGGTATATCCTAGTTATGACTACCTTGAGGGTTACACCTACCCTAAGGAACGGATGCCGGCCTTAACGCACCCTTACAGTGCTGAGCTGAATGCTCTTGATTGGAGTACTAACTTTGAACGTCATTCCCACCGTGGTTTCAAGACACTTGGTGGAGGTAGTCTAATGGACCCTCATATTAACTTTACGGGTCCTTCTGGTTCTTGTAAAAGGTGCAAGCTAGTCCAGACTCTTGAAGAGCTTGAGTCTATGATTACTTTACTAAAGAAGTGTTCTATAGTGGCTATTGACGTAGAGCATCACAGCACCCAGAGTTACCGTGGTTTTGTATGTCTGGTTCAAATTACTGGTGCCGACGATGACTGGGTGATTGACCCATTCAGCATCTTTGACGAGATGTGGCGCCTGAACGATGTGACCACTGACCCTAGAATACTGAAAGTCATGCATGGAGCAGAAAGTGACATTCTATGGTTACAACGTGATTTTGGAGTGTATGTAGTTAACCTGTTCGACACCCTAAAGGCTGCGGATGTCCTGTGTCTAAGTTGCGGTCACTCCCTATCATCGCTGGTCAGGCATTTTCTGGGTATTCATTTGGACAAATCATACCAACTGGCTGATTGGCGTATAAGACCAATTCCCCGAGATATGTTGACGTATGCTACCGCGGATACGCATTACCTCCTTGATCTGTACAGTGCCTTGAAGAATACGGCACTTGAACAGGACCTCAAGTACAACATCCCCGGTATGGTTGGTTGTTTTGACAACCACATCTGGCGTATCATGCTGGCCAGCAAAAAGGTGTGTCTTCGCCAATATCGTGATCCTGTGTTCAATGAAATACCTCGTGCTTTTCAGGCACTACGTAAAAACCGTCAGTGCCCTAGCAAAGTGGACAGCCTGTCTCTCAACATGATGCTAAACTTGATATCGTTCCGCAACTATGCAGCAAGGGTGCTTGACGAGAGTGATTCATTCCTATTCCCCGACTACGCTGCTGTGATAGTGGCAATGGCAGCTGATTCAAAGAACACTGCCGAGAATTTCTATCGTGCAATGGTTCGTCGGCTACCCCTGCTGGACCAGGAGATTCCTTATTTACTCAAGTTGAGGAACACTCTAGGTGATACTTTACGGATGATAAGTTCCAGCGGTTTAACCCTCACCGAGCCAGTGTCGCTATCGAGTATCAATAATATATTGAATTCTGGGAAATCGGTTTCCCTTGGGAAGCACAAGTTTGCTTCTCCTAGGAGAAACCAAACTAGGAAACGGCAAAGTCAATATGGAAATCGTAAACGTGAAGGTATCATTGAGATCAGCAACAGTTTGCAAAAGCCGCTCACGTTAGAGTCCCAAAATGCTCTTTTGTCTACTAGGTTTTCAACTAATCATGTAAAGCCACCCCCTAGGCCCATCCCTAGGACCACCCCTGTGATGAGCAGCAAGATGCAAGCTACCAATGCATTGCTCTCATCAAATAACTACTTGGTCCCTCTTGGTATCACTGAGATGAGCTTAAATGAGATAATGAGGGATTTATCAGCTGGTGGTGTTAGGTTGTATAATAGGTCACGTCGTGGGTTACGCCGGGGCAAAGTTAACATAACCCCTAAGGGTACATCGGAAGAACCAAATCCTCCCAAAGAGAGGGTTGTTAGGGATCGCGGTTACAGGCGCAATGCATACCGGGACAAGGCAAATATGGAAAGTGCCACCGGGTCTAAGATAGACAGTGGTATTGACAAGCGTGCTGTAACGAACGCTGAACCCGTTACTGAGGATGTTGAAAAGTCTGAAGAAGACGCAGGAACGCGTACAAGGCGTCGTAGACGTCGTCGTCCTCGTAATTCTGGCAATCGTTTGGATAAAGAAGTGGTGGCTCAAGGTAATGATGTGTGATACCCAAATAGTGGTATTACTTGTTACACATCCCGTGTTCTAGGGGATTGCTTGTCTAAATGACACAATTGTTCCCAATAGTGGACGTCCATGTCTGGAGAGGGTGCGCCGTGGATCTCAATCATCGCTTTTGGCAAAATACTAGCCTACATTCGGAGCACATACACATGAGCTCGTTTATGGGTGAATACATTTTGCTATAGTGATTAGCAGGCGTTTTCTCACTTGTACGTGTAGGAGGCGCCATAACGTAAGCTGTGTGCCTATGCACGTTCACACGCTTCTATCTATTGTGTTTTTTCGGCTCTATCAGCCATGACGGAAGTTGATCGTACTTCAAAGTCGTATGCATCATCTTCTGCGGCTGCCTTGGATCGCATGTTGATACTTCGCGGCGCTGCCTTGCAGTCATTAGTCGCGCTTTGTGAACGCAACACTTTATCTACCTACAACAAAAGATATGCATTCAATCGTCTAAAAGTTAATGCTTTCGGTTCACAAGCGCATGTTGGCGTTCCTGAAGATGGAACTTCACTGCGTTTTTCTCAGGGGCAACTAAGGTTGCTTCGTCAGGAGCAGCTGATGTTGATGGCTGAGAACGAGCGTTTGGTATACGAGCTTCAAGAGGTGCGCCGATGCCGATCCTCTGGACAATTTCGTCCAAGTCAACCTCGTTCCATACCCGAGTTCCGTGAGTCAAAGCTCTCAAAGGCTATTGACATGACTCTCTCTGGCGGTCGTGACAGTCGTTTGAGTGCTGCGCGCATTGGGTTTCTATCTGCTATAATCAGCCGTTTGCGGTATAAGGTGCTCGGTGCTGCGCTGCGGGCTCTGTTTCGTAATTCCCTGAGGTCTGTGCGGTCAGGTCCCTCCCACACGTCTGTGTACTACAGCAGGGACCAGATGCGCACGCCGTGTATGGTCATGGAAAACATTATACGTTCCATGGTGCACCGTACCAAGCGTATGACCCTGTATATGTTAAAGCGGGTTGCTTCCGATAGGGCAATGCCACCGCGTAGGTCAGTTGGGTTCTCTGACGCCACTAGACCGTGCGTTGGCTTGCCTCAAGGCGATTCGCGTCCATCAGGTTAGTTGTGGTATCCAAGCACTCACGCTGTTACAGTTGACATGACAAGTTTGTATATGCCAGGTCCTCATACAAGCTACCAGCAGCAGCTTCCAAGCGTCCGCCGGTACTTAAACTGAGTGCATTCCTGGGCTTAGTGTATAGCTTCTTGTACAATGCGTACATCTGCTGACTTATATTCTTAATATTTGTCAACTTACCTTACTGCTGATAGGAGCTCGTTTAGACTTTGGGAGCTTCTTGGTCAATGTTGCATTGATTTGTGCCAGGTTTGACCGAGATATCCCCTTGGCTAGCAAGTGAGGTGTAGGCCACGTATCCAGTATGGCCTGTGTAACATTGGCACTGCAGCCTGGTATGGCTCTTATTTGCTTCCCAAACAGTTCCTTGTAAGTCATCTGGTTCTGCTTCCTATTGCGCACCTCCCACTCAGCAAGTGTCATGTATCGCTTCCCCAGCATCGAGTGCAACTCCTCCGCTGAAGTAAGATTAGCCTGGCGTATACGCCCTTGGAGAACCTTTCCGATGTGCATATGCATGAAAGCTATACTGGCAGCTGTATGCGGCATACCAGTGGTGCGCAACACATTGAACCCTGTAACCATCTGTGTATGTATTCGTGCCGATGTTATGCTAGCTTTGCTCACTCTGCCGCTCATTGCGCTGACACGGGATACAGCAGAACCAATCTCCATATCCTCAAAGATATAGCACACGTGTTTGAATCCCGTAAGCCTAAGCATGCGTATCTTCTGGTCGTAATACCTCCCGTCATTTATACTCGCAGCCAAATCAGCTGTAGTCTTACGTTCAACTACCCATTCCAGTACATACGCACCCGCGAGATCGTCTGCGGTGTCACATTTCTTTCTACCTCGCGATGCGCTTTTTGAAGCGTTGCCGTCACTTCTATCGTTATACTCGTAATCGCCCGCCAACGATTGCGTATTGCGCCTTTTGGGCTTCCGGGCTCTTGGTGTCTTCGGAGTGCTGCATTCTTGTGTGGAGATATTACCAGCGTCAGTTTTCCGCTTCAAGAGCCATATGACATCACCAAGTGGTAATTGCCGGAATACAAGCTGTTTATCATTCCCAGTGTACAACTCAACAAGTCTGCGTTGGTAACGCCCTGCTGCATCATGAATCTCCCGGTTGTCAACCACTGTCAACAACTCGTATTCATTTAATGCAGCGTCTAGATCAAAAACAGGTTCACGTTGTGGTACCAACTTTGGAGGAGTCGAGACATGTGCGTCGCGTGTATGCATTGTAGTTATCCTCACGTCATTATCACTCTTGCTTGAACTACTGATCTCTATAGGCGTCTGTTGGGTTAAACCTAGGTCCAACAAGTTCCTTACCGGTGTTCTAGTTTCCTGTGAGCATATATATCAACGTTACAATGCAACCTACAGTGGAAGTACAATTTTGTAACCGCTCCTGGGTACCAGGTGACGTGAGCTCTGCCCTATTTGGAACGTCATGTCCTACTGAAGCTTGTGTCTGGGCTTCTATATACTCATAACCCTGACTGTAGCACCGCGCAACATCGCTGTAGTCCTCCATTAGCTTGCGATATCTATCCGATATTTGTCCATGGTCATCCATTAATTCGTATGGATCCGATAGGTCATCATATAGTTTCATGGTCTCTATACGGCTGCTCCTAGGATAGATGTCGCTAGGTACCGAGCCTGCATCCGCAACATCCCCGGACGCCGAATAGCAGAAATTGTCCAAACTCTGGTAAGACGCATCGCATGTAGACCCTTGGTTGGTAAGATTTTG